>NC_090746.1:54338059-54418059 GCF_036898095.1 Palaemon carinicauda
TGTCCAAAATTGAGAGGTGAAAGTGGTACCCCTGTCAGAAGTAATATGCTTAGGGATACCAAATCTCCCTATCCATCCTGAGAGTAAGGCAGATGTACAGGTGGCGAACGTTGCAGTTTCCATGGGAATGGCTTCAGTCCAGCGAGTGGAGCGGTCAATGACGGTAAACACGTAACAATATCCTTGAGATGTGGGTAGGGGACCTACATAATCATTGTGAATGTGGGAAAAGTGCTCCTGAGGTTGAGGAAAGATGCCCATTCCTGAATCTGTGTGTCAATGTACTTTTGAGGTTTGGCATGAAGTACAGGCGCAGACCTAATCTTTAGCATCCTTAATAATGCCATGCCAAAGAAACTTTGTCTTCAGTAACTGTGCAGTAGAATGGTGCGAGGGATGTGAAAGGCCATGAATGAAATTAAACACCTGTCGGCGCATGGGATCAGGTATCCACGGTCTAGGTCTACAAGTACTGACGTCACAGAGGAGTCGTCGAGAGGGACATCCTCCCAATGGAGGAATGTGCAGGATGTCCAACATGCATAGTACTCTGTAGCTTTTTGTTGGGCTTCTGCCAAGGGGTTGTAATCCAATCCCAGGTGAATGGCGGTCAAATGTGATTCTTGACAGGGCATTGGCAACGGGATTCATTTTCCCATGGACGTGTTGAAGTGTACAATTGTATTCAGCCACGGTGGAGAGATATCGGCGTTGATGGACGGACCAGGCGTCGAACTGCTGAGTGAAGGCGTGCACCAGAAGCATGTGGGCCATGCAAATGACGAAGGGCATACCTTCCAAGAAGTGGCGAAAGTGACAGACACCCAAGTGCACCGCCAGCAATTCATGGTTAAAGGTAGAGTAGCTGGATTCTGCCTTGGACAGTTTTCTACTGAAGAAGACCAATGGGTGGGGTGAGCCTTTGACAACCGCTCGAGTACTGTCGCAATGGCGACGTCGCTGGCATTGGTGGAGGGGAGAGGTGCATGTGGCGTGGGAACAGTGAGAGAAGCAGAAGATGGTAGAGCATTCTTTACATTGCAGAAGGACACTTCTTGAAGGGGACCCCACTTCAGGTCTTTTGGCTTGCCCTTGAGGGAGGCGTAGAGGGGGGCAAGAGTGGTGGCGAGGGCAGGCAGGAAAGTTTGATAATAGTTGATCATGTCCAAGAATTTTTCTAGTGCTTTGATGATCTAGGGCGTAGAGAAGTCCTGAACGGCTGCTTCCTTCTCAGGGAGGGGGTCGACTCCTTAAGGAGTGATGCGGTGCTCTAAGAATAATACATCGTTGGCCCCAAAGGTACACTTGTTGTACCGGACTGCAAGGCTGTTCTGTTATAGGCAGTTGAGCACGATGCGTAGATGATGGAGGTGTTCCTCTTCGCAGGAAGAGAACACAAGTATGTCATCCACCTAACATATACAGAAGGGGAGGTCCCCTAAGAGGTCGTCCATGAGACGTTGAAAAGTGGCCCCAGCATTACGAAGGCCAAAACAGGAATAATTGAAGGTGCATGTACCCAAGGAAGAGGTGATGGTGGTCTTGGGAATGTCTTCTGGGTTCATGAGCACCTGATAATATCCCTTAAGGAGGTTGAGTGTGGCGGAAACCTTTGCTTTCTGCAATTAGGAGGTCATGTCGGCGATGTTTGGGAGGGGGTAGTGATTCAGTTCTGTCTACATGTTCAAGCACCTGCCATCCCCATACGGATGCCGAAAGCCATCTTTTTTCAGAACGATGTGTAAGGGTGACGACCATGGGCTTGAGGCCTCTTGGCAAAGGCCTATTTCTACCTTTTTGGTGAATGTTTGTTTAGCGGCTGCCAAACGATTAGGTGCCAAACGCCTGAATCTGGCGAATACTGGGAGCCCTGTCGTCATGATATGGGGATAAATCTGTGTTTGGCGGGAACCATGGTTGTTTGACGAAGTTTTGGATGGAAAACATCTGGGTATGACGTGAGGAGGTGGGCATAGCCATCCGTGGGTACACTGATGTGGAAAGCGAGGCTGGAAGTGCTGTTTGGAGAGACGTCGAGGAGTATGAATCCATGTTAACTAATCGTCGGTAAGTTACATCGACCAGGAAGTGAAAATTTGAGAGGAAATCCGCACCGAGGTTTGGCAATGTGACGTCAGCTACGAGAAATTTACAAATATATTTGGCGCTTCCAAATGTTAATGTGAGGGTTTCATAACCATGGGTAGGTATTGCAGATCCGTTGGCAGCTATCAGGCGGACATCGGCAGTCTTAGACAGACTACGTCATGTCCTGGAGAGTGGCATTGGCAGAAGAGAACAGCAAGCACTCGTGTCTACCAAAATGCACACACTCGTGCCTGCATCATGTAAAAGGAAAACATTAGTGATAGGGAAGGCCACCACCGCAAGCAATGGCCTACTCAGACGATTTTGGGCCCCTGCCAACCATTCCCACATTTCTTCATAGCGACGCTGAATTTGGAGTGGTAGTAGCATAACTATTGCTGATGGGTATCAGTAAGTAGCTGGAGAAGTCGTTGTTTGGAGCATAATCGAGGGGTGGCATATGTGGGTGGTGGGTGGGTTTGTCGCTGCTCTGGCACTTAGTTGTCCACTTCGTCAGGAGTGGAGGGGTTAATGGAGGTCTGGAAGGTGGTGAAGTGGCTGTCCATGAGGGCATCGACTTTGGTCATCAGGTCCTTCATTGGCAAAATATCAACATCAGGGATAGCAGCACGTACAAGTTTGGGTAGACTCCGTACCCAAAGGGCATGGAGTAGATTCACTTCACGAGGAGAGCCGTCTGCGGTAGGTTGCAGGCAATCGATACTGGTCATTTCCTTGAGAGCGAGCGAAGCCTTTTGGTCTCCCAATGATTGTTGAGAGAGCTGGAAAAGTTTTGCTATGTGGGCAGCCAGTGATGGTGAGTACTGCTCCAGGAGGTAGAATTTGTGGGCGTCGTAAGTTATTGGGGTTTTCCCCTGCTCGCACAGCCAATCTGAGATTTCTGGGAATGTGCCCCCGGGGATCGCCGCAAAAACTTAATCTGCTTTGTTTCTTGAGTAAGTCACACTCTTGATGTGAAACTGAACTTCATCACGCTGAAACCAGGCAAAGGCTTCTCCGCTTGTGAAAGGCAGTAGTTTCATTGAGGCGGTGTGTGTCGAAGAGGCAGGTTCAGTGGGCACATCTTCAAACAGTAGGGCCCAGCGGTGAAGAGGCAAGCGGAACGGAACGGACACTCTTCTGGTCACCAAATGTATGAGGTGCCATTTAGGTGGTAACTGAAAGACGAGGAGAATGCAACTAACTTTATTTCAACAGACAGGGAGCTTTTATTACAACAGCTTTAGTGGAAGGTCACAAATATTTAAAATGATCAATTCAAGAATAGACAGGCTTAAACTGGTTCTGTTAACAGGGAGGTGTAGAATGAGATAACAATAAAAAGAAAATACCGTTACAATATATGAGTGTGTGTGAAACATGTGCGGTACAGGAGGTTGGGACATATCACTTTGTCATTTGTTGAGTTGTGTAGTATGACCTGTTGCTCCAAATTCAGCACATGAGCTAGCTGGTACAGTCTCCTAACATGCAAGTTGATGTTAAAAGAATAATGGCTGAGCTCCACAAAGCAGCAATTTTAAACATAAAACTTACCCGCTGGTTATATAAGAATGGCTATGGTCCCTTGGACGCTCCGCAGAAATTCGAAATCTAGTGAGAATCGCAGATATGCCAGGTGTACACTAGCGGCCTGGCAATAGATAGGCCAAACTATTCTAGTTACTTCAGAACCTTCCCTGTGCTCTTGCGAGCAAGAAGTGTTGGAATTCACTCGTGATTAACCTGGATTTTAGAAGCATTTTGGTGATGTATACCTAATTTTCGGGTTCTGGCATTCGCTTATATGTTTATTTGATCTGTGATCACGTGTCTATAACTTAAAAGGTAGGATTAGAAGGTTTTTCAACATATTTTAAACCTCAAGAAAGCATAAGGGCGGGATGTAAACATCTCGTCCATTGATGACGTCACAGCCTTATGACGTAGGCTAAAAGTCTGGCTTGCTTTTTTACAAAGAATGATAAGTGTATTCTTTCTTTTGAAGTATTAAGTTTTAAATTAAATTAAAGGATCTTGTTATTTTTAAAATTTTATCCTTTTAATAGGTTTTCTTTAGATAATCTTCGATCTGTTTTCAAAGATTAACTAGCGTTCAGTTTATTTTTATTACGCAGTTGTCAGTATCATTACGATATTACGATATCTCTTTGTAGCGATTTTTATGAATAGTACATTCTTCTTACAACTCTAGTTTTTAAGTTGTACTATATAAAAGGAACATGTTATTTTGCAATTAATTGGTCCTTTCGGTATTTTTCTTTAGTCAGTGATTAAAGGAAGTTACAGTTCAGTTAATGTTTATACGACGCAGTATTCTTTACAATCGATATAGCGGATGATTCTGTGTATCGTTGTTTACTTGGTGGTTTTTGGAATACTAAAATTGTTCATATATTAGTTGTAGATGTTCCAATGGGTACGGGTGATAATTCGCCTTTTATTGGAACCACTTAATTTAAGGGTTTATTTTAATTTATAGATATTCTTTTCTTATATCTATTAAGGTAATATTTTATATTTAATATTTTGTTGCATTTATATGGGATTCAGTGACTTTTGCATTCCCATTCAAACCAGTGACAGAATTGTAAGTCTCTCTCTACGGGATTCATTTCGTTTGAGAGAGCGTATACTTTGGTTTTCAATAATTGTGAAAATATCTTTTTATCAAAGAGTAAAATGTAAATTTTTCAGTGCTAAATTAGGCAGTGAATTTTATTCAGTGGAGGGTGCTTCTATTCTGACCTGTCGTTATCCTAGCCTTAGACCTCTGTCAAGCTCCCGGACCCAGGGGAGAAGTTAAGTCGAACGGCGAAAGGAATCGAGAGGGTAGCCGGGCGTTACAATCTTTTAAGACCTGAACAGAAGTCCTCTCGAGCGTTTTCTGTCGATCCCCAGAACGCTCACCCTCGCACGAAACTGAAAACAAAATTAGATTCATTCTGCGCGTGTTACGTTTCATGTGTCGCGGACGTAGTGCCACCAGGTCCACCAGATGGGTGTCGTCTGCCGACAGTGGGAAGCGCTATGGGATCGACGAAGATAATGCTGCATACGTTTCGCCTAAGGTTGATCCTTGATCTTTGCTGTTAGACTTGATCTTTGCTGTTAGACATTAACAGCAACTATCTTCGTTATGCAGTCTTATCAGTCTGCCGTTGGCAGTGCGGTTGGGTGTCACGTTTCCGGTTTTGATACAGTACCACTGGCTACATGCCTTTTCCGGTGATGACTCGTTGTCGCACTGGCGGCCTACCAGCCGCAATGTTCAATGGTGGGAGAAGGTGGATGCATCGCTTCGATTACCTGCTCAACGCCAACCGACCGCTCATAGCGCCTAGTATAAGTATATTCAGGAGCGCCGACGTTTGCCAGGCAGCAGAGCATGCTACCAAGCGACATGACAGACAGCAGAGCCGAGCGAAGCGTCAGTGGAACGGTGCGAGCGTCAATGGAGCGGAACGTCAACGGAGCGGTGCGAGCGTCAATGGAGCGGAACGTCAACGGAGCGGTGCGAGCGTCAATGGAGCGGAACGTCAACGGAGCGGTGCGAGCGTCAATGGAGCGGAACGTCAACGGAGCGGTGCGAGCGTCAATGGAGCGGAACGTCAACGGAGCGGAGCGTCAGTGTCAGTGTGGACGCTTCAGCGTCTGTGTGGACACTTCCACGTCAGTGTGGACGCTTCAGCGTCAGTGTGGACACTTCGCTACTCTATTTATTTTATTTTTATTACTAGCCAGGATACAACCCTAGTCGAGAAAGCAAGATGCTTTAACCCAAAGGGCTCCTATAGGGAAAGATGGCTCAGTGAGGAAATAAGAAAATAAATAAATTAACATTAAATCATTCTCAGAAAAGTAAAGAACCTTACTGTAGAGGTTGATGCAGCGCTTGCAGCTGCAACAGCAGGAAGTGCATTAAGGCCTTTATGAGAATAGAGCGTAAGAGTATATCTCCCACCACAGGCAGATCTTTTATGATTTAATGTATTATGGTTTAAAACGCTCTTGTTCAGTGGCTCATAAACATAGCACAGTGCACTGGAGGAGGTGTTTGTTCGTGTTCGTCTTACTGCTAGCCCGACACCTCTTCCTTACTTCCCAACCCCTGGGAGAAGGAAGGTCGATAGGCTAAGGTACATCGCGGACCTTGTGCGCTAAACGTATGTTCCACGGAGCGATCCTGTCAATACAGTCCAAGACGTTCCCTCTCCGCTTTGGAATGATGAAGTAAAGCTCTTTTCATCGCCTACGATTGTCGAACTATGACGTCACAACCATGTGACATAGTCTCTTGAGAAGAGCGAAGTTTGAATTTCTTGAAGCGATCGGTTCGTCATTGCTATGGTATCACGGATCTTGTGACTTTTTTCTGCTTAATAGGACGCAGTTCCCTGACGGGGATGTCGTTCTGCGTTTTCTCTGTCTACTAGACTAGGAAGTTACTCGTCATGTACGCATGCGAACAGGACTTACCCTTGCAGCAGGGGTGTCGCGATGCTTAAACTGGAAGCAATCGAGCGTGTTTTCTTCCACGAGAAAAGCGGAAGTCAGACAAGTTGCATAAAATCCTAGCTCTTCCTCTGGAATCTTATGCACTTTTAGGGAAGAAAGAGTTTGTCCTCGTCGAAGGACACAAAACCTAGACTTGGTAGTCACCAACAATACGTCCAAGACCTTTCAGGAGTCGTATGTTTTCTAATAACTTATCCTGCAGTAACTGATGTTCACCGGAGGTTTTCTTTTCAAAAGAAGGCGACGTGTCAGCACCAAAATTTTGTAAGACACATAGTTCTTCGAAAGAAAAGGTGTTCAGTTTGCTTCTGTTCATGCTTCCTCTCCTTCCCCAGTTTGGGGGAATGTCTAGTACTTTCCTCTGGGGTCTAGCGACTACTGTTGACGGTATCTCGCAGCATTTGGATACATTCAGGTCGCTGTGGAAATGTCATAAGGACTTTCCCAGGTCGCTCACGGGACTCGGTTGATGATCTCTCACAGCCATCGCTCACGCTTGAGTTGGCGCACACGCTGCCCCGCGAGTGTAGGTTTGGTCTGAGCTAAAAGAGGTCAATTTCATCTCTTTTTAGTGTTTACGATTCTCGGGGGGAAAAAATTTCTCCTAAAAGAGTCTAGATCTTGACTCTCTCTCACGACATGTTGAGCATATGCAGCATGCTGGAACCATACTGGACTCATGCTGGGACCATGCTGAGTGCATGCTGGAAGCATGTCATCAGTCTGTTTCCCAGTGTCAGGATCACGAACACTTTATTTTAAACCATAAAGCTTTAGGTCTAGCTGCTTCCATTATTTCGGAAAACCCCTAAGATCTACAGGGTTGTTCGAAGGAGGCAGCTGAGGCTATCGCTTGTACAAAGGACCTTTACCTCAAGGTTTTGCAGCCCAAATAAGAGGTTTTATGGAGTGGTGTAGAGCTAAAGCAGTCTCTTCATTTAGTAACTCTAGAATACAAGTGGCCTATTTCTTCTTAGACCTTAGAAGAAAACACATTTTTACCTCCTCGACCATCAAGGGGTACAGGAGTATACGGGCAGCTGTCTTCAGACGCGGGAGATTGGATCTATCAAATAAAGACCTTAAAGATCTTCTCATATCATTTGAGATGACTTAGAAGCGTTAGCAAGATTCGCCAGCCTGGAATTTAGAGGTTGTTTCTGGAATTCCGCGGTAATGACAGATTCTAGCCTTTACACTTGGTTTCTTTTTTTAAGGTCTAACTTTGGAGACTTTTCTGAGTAAGTCTGGCAATAGTTGAGATTCAGTGAAGTTCACTCTTTTAGCAAGAACATGGACTTCAGAATGGATAAGCCATAGGCGCCTTGCAACCTGGATTCTTGGTCATTAACAAACGTCCTTCTCATCCATGGCCTAAATCTTTCGAGATCACTATCCTCTCGGATATGGTTTGTGAAGGGTTGAGGAGAGTTTTTTGTCCGGTTAAAACGATGAAGTTTTATCTGGACAGGACTAAAGGAGTTAAGAGACTATTCAAGGCTCTTGGGTGCACGGTCAAAAAGCCTGCGCTATCTATGTCCTAAACACTCTATCATCTCGTATAGACTTTAATTACAAAGGCTCTTTCACACTGTGGTGTGACAGATCTTAAGCTGTCGAAAGAGTAAAGACTCATGAAGTTAGAGCTGTGGGAGATTCTGTAACTTTTAAGCAAACTGTTCTCTGCAAATCATCGTGCATACAGCCTGTTGAAGGGGTAATCCTGTATTCGCCTTGCATTACTTATACTGTTTCCAGTCTCTTTATGAGGACGGTTACGTTTTGGGATCATTCGTAACAACGAGTGCAGTAGTAGGTGAAATATCCACCACTATATTTCCCTAAATTCCTAGTACCCCTGTTCTTCTCTTGGAACTTTTATATGTTTTTATGATTGTACGTGAAGATTGGTCGGCAATCTTCCATAATCTTTGATTTAGTCAGGTGGTCATTTTGTTCCTAGAGAGCGCCCGGAACAAGGGTATTAGTTGAGGTCCTGTCATGTTATAGGTTATTGAACCTTTTGACAGCTCCTAGAGATCTTCAGCCCCCTGAGTGGACCGCTGGATCTCGTAAGGATAGCAGATAGAATGAGATAGAGAACCATTGAAGTCAGCTCCCTTATCAGGTACGAACCTCTTAAGTGGTTATATTCAACTCTTAAGTGAATTTCCAATCATGTTGCTGTCTGACCGCCACCAAGGGTGTCAATCAGCCATTCTTATATAACCAGCGGGTAAGTTTTATGTTTAAAAATGATATTTTCATAATAAAATAAATTTTTGAACATACTTACCCGCTGGTTATATAAGTTATGATCCCGCCCTCCTCCCCTCTAGAGACCAAGTGGCACGGAAGGTCTGAAGTAATTGGAATAGTTTGGCCTATCTATCGCCAGGGCGCTAGTGTACACCTGGCATATCTGCGATTGCCACGAGATTTTCGAATTTCTGCGGAGCGTCCAAGGGACTATAGCCATTCTTATATAACCAGCGGGTAAGTATGTTCAAAAATTTATTCTATTATGAAAATATAATTTTTCTGAACCATTTGATGTGCCCTTGACTAACGCTTTGAAGAAGTTGGAGGAAACATTCTTTCATTCAGTGTTTGATGCTGCAATATTAGCCATTCGAGATTGATTTTCCAAGTTTGAAACTGTAGGAGAGAAGTTTGGAGTGTTGACGTGTTTCCAAAATCTCACATTCAAGAAGCTGACAGAACAGTGTGAGAACCTAAGTACTATACTACAGTTTCAGGGACATTTTGACTTGTATGGCAGAGAGCATGCACTGGAGCTGAAAAACTCTGCATGACTTTTCATCAAAGACCATGTCCTTGCTTAAGCTACACACTTTTATGCATGAAAGGGAGCTCGCTGAAATATATCCAAATATGTGGATTACTTTCAGAATTGATATCACTTCCAGTCACAGTTGCTGTAGCTGAGAGAAGCATTTCAATACTCAAACTCATCAAATCCTATCTGAGGTTAACAATGTCATAGGAGCATGTTAGCGGTCTGGCCATCATCAAAACAGATTGCACCAGAACTGAGCAAATGTCCTATTTGCATCAAGGAAGGTTAGAAGAGTCAGAGTGTAGATGGTAGGTGTACTGTGGTGCAATAACTGTATAATATAAATTTTTTGTTCAAACTGTAGTAAAATGAAAGTAGTTTCATAGAAAGGTACTTTGAGAAAAAGTCAGATTTTAGAAGATAGTGGTGCTGTAGTGCAATTTTTTTTTTGTTTAAAGTGTAGCAAAAGTGAAATAATTTAATAATATTTACTTTGTGAAAATTACTCCTGTCCTTAGTATTGGGGGATTTAAACTTATGTTAGCGAACAGGAACAGAGAAGGGGGTTGCGTTGAAGGTGAGGTTTGCGTAGGGCGTCATGTAAGGTAGGACTGCCACTGTATATATTATTAGCCTTAACTGTTCCACTGCAGGACAAAGGCCTCAGATATGTCCTTCAACTCTCGTCTATTTATTGTTTTTCTATGCCAGTCTATACCTGGAAATTTTCTTAGTTCTGTACTGCATGTGCTTCACACATGCTCAATACACTGTAGTGGTATTTATATATATATATATATATATATATATATATATATATATATATATATATATATATATATATACAGTATATATATATATATATATATATATATATATATATATATATATATATATATATATATATCGCTCTCCCTTTCACTGTTAACAGAACCTGATTAAGCCTGCCCTTACATGAAAAAGTATGTTTGAACTTTTGTGACATTCTTGTCCAGAACTTCATGTGTATAAACTCGCTACCTGATGAAATAAAGTCACTTGTATTCACCTTGCCTCTCAGCTACAACCTATCATCCGACTCGCACAGTTGTTGACCACCGGAGTGACCAGCTCCCTCCCGCATTCCCCTCACACTGCTGTGCCCTGCTTGTTACAGTGCCGCCCACCAAACCTGACTCTGACACACGCCACCTCAATCAAACTTACGCCCTTAGCCAGTGGAGAAGTGTTCGCCTGGTTCCAGTTTGTGGAAGTTCAGTATTGCATCAAGGGCATGACTCACTCAAGCAACAAAGCAGACTATGTACTCGCGGCGATCCCCAAGGATACGTTTCCAAAAATCTCTGATTGGCTTTGTGACCAAGGGAATGCCCCAGTAGAGTATGGTGCCTTCAAAAAATACCTCCTGGAGCAGTACTTGCCATCGCCAGCTGCCCGTATAGCCAAGCTTTGTCAGCTTTCTCAACAAATGTTGGGGGACCAAAAGGCTTCACTTGCTATCAAGGAAATGACTAGTATCGATCGCCCGCAACCTGCCGCAGACGACTCTCCTTGGGAAGTGAACCTACTTTATGCCTTTTGGGTATGGCACTTACCCAAACCTGTATGCGCTGCTATCCCCGATGTCAATATTTTGCCCATGAAGAACCTGATGACCAAAGTCGATGCCCTCATGGACAGCTTGTTCACCACCTTCAAGACCTCCATCAACCCATCCACTCCTGAAGAAGAGAACACCTATTCAACCACTCCTGACGAAGAGGATAACTATCAACATCGACCGATGCAGATGTGAATGCGGTAGGACACAGACGCCTACCCCGTGTTTTGCCAGAGTGGCGACAAAGCCACCCACCACCCATATATGCTGCTCCTCGCTCACTCCCTAACTTACTGCTTCTCCAGCCACTTACTTACTGATGCCCATCGGCCGCACTTATGCTTACTACCACTGCAGATTTAGGGCTGCAGCAAAGAAATGTGCGAACGGCTCTCAGTGGCCAAATACTTGTCTTCCCATATTATTAATCTTTTCTTTTTACATGATACAGGTAGGGGCATGCAGTTTTTCTTAGACACTTGTGCATGTCATTCTCTTCTACCAAGGCCACTCTCCAGGACACGACGTGGTCATTCTAAGCCTGCTGACGTCCGCCTGGTAGCTCTTAACGGATTTCCCCATTGCTATGAGACACTCACATTATCGCTTGGGAGCGCCAAATACCATTTGAAATTTTGTGTTGCTAACGTCACATTGCCAATCCTCACTGTGGATTTCCTCTCCCATTTCCATCTTGTTGATGTTGCTCACCGACAGTCAATGCCGACTCGTACTTGTTAACAGCTCTTCAACCCACACCCTCCGACCTGCTCTCCACATCAGCGCACCCATGGAGGCTTACGCCCACCTCCTCACGTTGTGCCCATAAGTCTTCCGTTTGTGTGTTTTCTGTGTGTGCGTATGATTTTGGTCACATTATCATTTTTAATGTTATTGGAGATATTAAACTATAACCATCATCAATCGTAGTAGTAATTATATTTTTGGCAGTAAAGAGATATTCTTAGTGGAGGTGTCTTCACGAAAGCACATTAAAAATATTTAAATGATTGTCATTATTATCATTTCTGTCAAATCAAATCATACACAAGGTGATAAAAAGTAACCCCACCACAAAAAAGGAAGGTAAATACACAGGGTTATATAAGCACATATAAGTAACCAATTTACTTTTATATATCTAAATCGAGAGGAATTGTGAAGCTCATAGCCGATAACTGTTACAGTAGGAAACAACTATACTGCATAAGGCTGCTTCTAATCAACAAATTGTCTTTCTTAATACTTCAACTTTTACCAGGTCACTCTAGCATTGTATTAATTCTGTAGCTTGATTTATCATTATATTCCACGCATTTTATTTTCCTTTCGGAGTCAGTTGAGCAAATTGTTGGCAATCATATCCCCCCAAATCCTTCAATTCTGACCCGTTCTAATATCTCTCTCTCTCTCTCTCTCTCTCTCTCTCTCTCTCTCTCTCTCTCTCTCTCTCTCTCTCTCTCTCTCTCTCTCATAAAAAAAGAAAAAATGGAGTGCCATTACTAAATAGACTTTCCAACTGTCCAGGAACGTAACACCCACCTATTCCCATTATTTCCTATTGAGAAATTATGTTACGTTAACACGACCTCTCCAGGAACACAACCCTCGTGTTAACGGGGAGTTAACTGTATGTCAATTTCATTATTTTATGTTCAATAGAGTGTTAAAGTGTTAACTCTTTCCATTAATTATCAAAATTAAATATTTTTATAAATTAATTTCAAGTGAAACTAGTGATTGTATAATTTTTTCAAGGTGTCTTTCTTTTGTCTTATTCTAAGGATAAGTTCAGATTTATATTTAGAGTGATTTAATTTTGGTGCTAATTTTTAATTGTTGTAACTTTTTATAGAATATATTTATTTTTGTAAAGTGTGTATTATTTCGATCACCAATATTTTTTCTTAGTGCTTTGCTCGTATTCCCTGACTAAGAACCGAAGTGAGAGGTTATTTTTATAACAGTTCAAGGAAAGTAATCACCTAGTTTTGTTTTGAGTAATGCAAGAGACCTTTGGATATTCAGTGTTCATATATATATATATATATATATATATATATATATATATATATATATATATATATATATATATATATATATATTTCCGTCTTCTTTGTTTACATCTTTTCCCACTTTCATATGGGGTCGATGTTTCTGGCCAGGGTTCTCCATCTACCTCTGTCCCACACTTCATCACTGGTTAATCTCTTTGATCGAAGGTCATCCTTGATACAGTTCATCCACCTTCGCTTTGGTCTCCCTCTCCTCGTTCCCAGTACCTCCATTTTCATCACTCTCCTCTCAATATACTGTTCATCTCTTCTCATGACATGACCATACCACCTCAGTCTTCACTTTTGGATCTTATCTGATAGTTCTCTAACTCCTGTGGTACCTCTTTATTACCTCATTCCATATCGTATCTTTTCTTTTCATCCCACACATCCATCTCAACATTCTCCTCTCTGCCACATCCAGCTTCTTCTCTTGTCTTCTTTATTCCCCACATTTTTGCTCCATACATCATTGCCAGTCTCACTACTGTCCTTTGTACTTTACCTTTCAACTTTACCCCTATTTTCCTGTCGCTTAGTACTCTACACACTTTTTTCCAATTCTTCCATCCTGCTTGTATTCTGTGGTTTAGTTCTGCCCCCAGATCACCATCCTCTACAACTGTTGATCCTAAATACTTGAAATTTTCAACTCTTTTTAATCTCTCTCCTTGTAAACTAACTTCCCTATTCTCCCCATTTTTCAACTTTTTTCAATCTCTCTCCTTGTAAACTAACTTCCCCATTCTCCCCATTTTTCAATCTCTCTTTTTCCTGCTGATCTTAAATCCTTTATTTTCCATTTCTCTTCTCCACTCCTCCAGTTTCTCTTCTCCACTCCTCCAGTTTCTCTTCTACTACCTCTCGCCTAGTGCTACACAGTATAACATCATCAGCAAAATGCATACACCAAGGAGACTGATCTCTAATACCTTGTGTTACTACATCCATGACCAGATCAAATAGGTAAGGGCTCAATGCAGACCCCTGATGTAGTCCCACATTTACTGGGAAACTTTCTGTTAGGCCTATACTGCTCTTAACGTGTGCTTCTACCCTCTCATACATATCTTGGGTGATTCTTACATATTTCTCAGGGACTTCCTTTTCTCTCATACATCTTCACAGCTCCTGGCGTGGTACTCGATCATATGCCTTCTCCATGTCAATAAAGACCATGTGTAATCCTTTCTGTTTCTCCTGATGTTTTTCTATCATCTGCCTCAAAGCAAATATTGAATCTACAGTCCCTCTTCCAGGCATGAATCCAAATTGTTCCTCACCAATTGCTGTTTCATCTCTGTCTCTTCTCAATGATCTCCCATATCATCATATCTTTATAAACTTTATGCCTCTGTAGTTGCCACATTCCTGGATGTCTCCTTTCCCCTTATAGATGGGGATGATTAGACTTCCTCTCCATTCCTCTAGCATCTTTTCCTAATTGAAGATCTTTCGCATCAGGTCCCACAAGATATCTATGCCTTCCTCTCCAAGACTCTTCCATACCTCTACTGGTATATTATCCGGTCCTGCGGCTTTACTATTTTTCATCTTCTTTACTGCTTGCTCTACTTCTCTTCTAGTCACTCCTATGGTAACTGCCTCGTTTGGGAGTCCATCTTCAAATACTGTTCTTGGGTTCTCCTCATTCAATAGTCCTTCAAAATAAGTTTCCCACCTTTTAATTTCATTCTCTTCTGCTAGAACTATACCATTGCTATCTTTTATTTGCCTTATCTGCGTCAGGCCTTTAGATGCAGCATCTCGGGCCTTAGCAATTTGTAATATTTTCTTCTCTCCTTCTGGTGTTTCCATCTCTTTATAGACTTTTCTTTGCCTGCTTATAGTTTTCTTTATCCTGCTCTTGTCCTGATAGATCTGCCTTCTTCTTGGCTTCTTTCTTGGTTTTTACCCGTTCTTGCACCTCATCATTCCACCACCATGATTCTTAATCATTTGGGGGTCTTCTTCCTGATGACTTTCCAAGTACTTCACCGATCCTTAGAATCACTTTACTATTCTCGGTCCACCATTCTTGTACATCCTCATGTAACCTTACTGCTTCCAGCACTTTCCCAAGACTCTCAGTTCTGCCTCTTTCAATTTCCACCACTTAATCTTTCCGTCCATTCTCGTCTTTTTACTTCTACAATTCCTCAGTCTGCAATCAATTACCACTAACCTGTGTTGCGCTGCTACACTCTCCCCATTTATCACCTTGCAATTTCTAACCTCTGTCAGATGGTCCCTCTTACACAGCTGCAAATCTATCTGGCTCTCCCTGCCACTGCTACTGTAAATAATCAATCTGTTAATCCTTTTCTCAAAGAAGGTGTTGATCATTGCTAGGTCAAAAGCCACTGCAAAATCAATCACTTTTTCTCCCCCATCATTTCTCTCGCCCACACCCCAACTTCCATGCACTCTCTCTATCCCTTCCCTACTAATTCCCAAGTGGCCATTCAGGTCACCTATAATTACCCTTTCCCTTGCAGGAATTATTCTAAGCTCCTGGTCCATCTCCTCCCAAAATGCATCCTTCTCCTCCGCTGTACATCCAGTTTGCAGGGCATAGGCACACACCACATTGACTATTGTTGCTCCCAGTTCCAGATTTAAACTCATAATTCTGTCATTTTTCCTATTCACTCCAAGCAAACTTACCTTCAAATCTTTCGATAATGTTATTCCTACACCATTTCTTCCTTTCATATTTGCTCCACTGTAATAAAATTTATAACCCTCGCCTAGTTTTCTTGCCTTATTTCCCTTCCACCTGGTCTGCACACACAGCACTCCAAGCTTCCTTCTCTCCATGAGGTCAACCAGCTCTCGCCCTTTTCCAGTCATTGCCCCCATGTTCAGAGTTGCTACTCTCATCCTCTGCTCAGTTATTTTCCTCTGAGCTTGCCTCTTTAACCAAGCCCGCCCATGACTGGGTAGCCCTTGCCGATTTTTCGGAGGGATCAGGAGAGATCCCAACACGTCGCCTAGGGGGAACGCCCTAGTATTAATTCTAATCTCACAATCTCCACTGGCCATATTGGTTTTGGCTAATTTTTCATGGCAGGATGCCTTTCCTGCCGCCAGCCCTCCCCATTTATCGGGGCTTGGGACCGTCACCAAGTTGAGGCTGGCTTGCCCCCACTCAGTGGCTGGTAGGTGCGTAATATTTTCAGAGCATAGGTATTTTTTCAAGTACAGTATAACAGATTATATGAAAAAAAAAATACGCAGGTGAGTTTGGAGCTCGGGAGTTTACCTAATTCGCCAGCTGTAATATACACACACACACACATATATATATATATATATATATATATATATATATATATATATATATATATATATATATATATATATATATTTGGGCTCAGCCATGTCTTCCTGATGGAAGGTTCCTTTAGGCAGCTTTCTAAGGGATATTTGGCTACAGCGATACTCCCAGAGAATTAACCACAGGTTTCCAGAATTCTAACTCCTGGCGCGAGTATCCTTAATATAACTTTTAAGGGTATGGCATAATATCAGGGGACGGGTTTCTTGATACGACACATGGCAATCTTCACCCCAAATAGAGTTTTCGCTTTGAGGGGGAAGAGTGGCGAAACTGAAGGGGAGCCGCTATCAAGGTTACCCGGTGGATCCCCTCCCTGTACCACCCCAGCGAACTATTCCTTTTGTAGTAGCGAATTAAGCACGGTGTATCTCCCAACTGCTCTCGGTTTTGTTACTATTTCAAGGATTATTACTATGCAATCTCCAGCATCTTCATCCTCTGGAAAGTTGAATATTTGATCTTTCCTTTGTATAATTTTGGCTCCCTTCTCACAGTTAAATTAGCTTAATTTAGATGTGTTTAGTGGGGCAGAGCCATCACTGGAAGCGGCCATTTTGGACCACTTTCGTAACCATAAATGCTTTATTTAGTTAGTAGTACGACGTCCCCGGTATTTAGCTTTAATGAATTATAGCTATTTAGGCAAATTATACTAGTGAAGATAAGATTACACATGTAATATTTTATCTTCTGTTTAACGTTTCGATAGTATACGATAGGGCCTCGGTGACGTAGCGTAGCAGAGATCCCGACTCGAGTTAGGCGAGCCTAATGCGTTTTAGTATACTTTAGTAACGATATCCCCGTTTATCCTCTTGTATCGTTTTATTAATTCAATCGGAGATAGCACATCTCCTAGAATTACTAACATAATTCGATACTCGTCTCTTAGAGATTTAAGGATAAACCCTTCCTTCCCTCTGAGTGCTGCCATTAGGCACCAACCCTATCGTTGGTCTTGCCATAGAGTAGTGTACTCCGGCTTGACTGAAATAGTGTTTCTGTCTATCCTCTTTGCCGGTGAGTATCCCGGCTTTGAATTATGACAGTAACTCAGAGTATTCAGTCATGTTGTCGGCAACTCTATCGATGGGGGATTAGTCATTCCCCTGCTGGTTTCACAGTTGCCGGCTTAGGAAGGCCGGCTTCCCTAGTCCACAACCGAAAGTGGTAGTACAGTTGCCGCCACCTTCTCCCTTGTGGTCTAGAAGACATGTCTTATATCCGGCAATGTCTTAGGCTGAGGAATCGTTATTCTTCTGCCGTCCAAGACGGCGCCGGCATAGGAAACCATGTTTCCTTGTTTTGCTGTTGAGAGTAGGAGGCAGACGTGCTGCCTTCTTTCGATGCAAAAATATAAGACCCTTTTCCCTTCCCCTTCTGTCCTTTAGTGACCGCCTGGTCGTCACAACATCTGTGGCTGGTATTCTACAATCTCCCTGCTTGCCGGGCTGATTACGATGCCGGCCGGGCTCCTACAAAGGCGGCTAGATTCCCGCTTCGACCTTCCCCCTAATGGAAACAAAAGGTCCGGGAAAAGTTGTGCTGGTCATGATGGCTGCCGGTGGGAGACCCATTACAACTTTGAGTATTCTTCAGTCCTCTCTTGGACTGCCATCCACAAACCCTGTAACCGGTAGTACAGTCGACAACAGATGTTGTGGCTGGATGGAAGCTAGAATGAATACATTCTTTCCCCTTCCATTTGAATCCTCATTCTGGAAAGAAGGCAGTAGGGATGGTAGTCCCTACAACCCTTATTATTGTACTAAACTATAATAATACGGTAGCCCTTCTATCCATTCTTTCTCTTTCTCTGTCGGTTAGTGCCGCCAGGTACTAGCCTAACCAGAAGTATGCTGGAAGAACTACAGTATAAAACTACAGTATACAGTAGCCAATATTCCTGCAGTATAGATATACAGCAGTTAGAAAACTACAGTATATAATACACAGTAGTATGATATTCCAACATATTCTGTGTGTCCTTTCACAGTCCATTGTTGAGACTGCTAAGCAAATGTTGAAGTGAAGTATTCCTTCAACATTCTGATGTATCCCAGATCATCAGATCATAAAAATCTTTACCCTACAGTATTAATATTCACTTGTGGGAGAGTTAGTGCTAGTATACACTGACTCCAGCTCTACGTACGAGAGCTATTCCACTCTATATTTTCCTAATAAGGAATATTTTTTTTTAAATATTAATATTGAGGGAGGTCACAGCAACTGCCTGGACAGGAAACACAGATATGTGTCTTTCCTATTTCCTTTCTAGCTTACTATCCTAAGGTATAATTATAATAGTAATGATTACTATTTACTATATGTGGATAATTATCAGTATGATAAATTACCCCATACTCATTTCACTCTTTCCTTCCTTACAGAAGGAGGGCAAGATTAAGAGTGCAGCCCTGTTCTGCAACCACAAATGTAAGACCTTTTATGGCCACAAGATGCGCAGGTCTCATGCTCCCCACTGCATCGTATTTGGATCCCTGAGGTACTGGAACCCATATTATTAGTATATATTATTTCAATAATATAAACAACCTAATACTCATTCACCCTTCTCTCCCTTACAGGAGTAGCCGATGGGGAAGTGTACAGGGGTGTTCTGCAACCACAAGAGTAAGAACTTTTGTGGGCATACGATGCACGGGTTTTATGCCCCTGCTGCATCGTATCTGCATCCCTGAGGTTCAGGGACCCGAAAGGTCACTCCAATCGCTTGACCTTGCTGGCCGACAGCTTAGTAAAAGACATCCCTGACACTATGGAGTCAAGGGATACAGCAAGGGAAATCCAACAAAGGTGAGTATTAGGCTTCCAGAGAACTTTCAGGGACCTTACATACCTAACAAATTTTGGAAGTGCCTACTGTTCCCTAAGGCTCAATCGAATATGTTTGTGCCTCAGGCACAGGTCCAGCCTCCCTCTATCCAACGGACGGTGGACACGGATATCAACAGGCACTACAAGGTTTGGACATCCACCAAGATCGGATGTCAGAGACGTCCATTGACACCAGACAGGACCTAATGCAAGAAGACCCTGTATAAGGAGTGGTTCAACCACCCATGGAGAAAGAAGGATCCGTTTCGACGATGACTGAGGTACCTCAGCTCACTGTGCCGGCATATTAACTTATGCCGTCAACCTCTCCAACCCCAACTCCCCAATTGGCTAGACAGTTCAGCAGGAGTGAAATGCTCCTAGAGTTGATCCAGTGGCTGCTGACACTGTTCCGGAAGGAACAAGAGGAGAATAAGCAAGATCTCAAAGAGAGGAAAAGAGAGGTACAGGGAAGGAAACGCCCTGGCGCTTCCAGGGGCTCCACTAAGCCCCCTAAACTATCTGTCCTCCATCACTGTTCCGAACCAACCCCTGGGGGTAGACGGAACACATGCCCAGGTTGAATAGGAAGCTTTATATCTCCTAGAAGTTGGGGCCCAATCCCCTTGAAGAGCTTCAATTCTGGCCCAGCTTTCAGCGTACCCAGATTGCTTCGTGAGACTACGAGATGAACATACATCCCGCGAGGAGGCTATACTGAAGGAAGTCATTGTCCTTGAACATGACAAGGCCCAAGCCATCCTTACCAAGACCCAGAAAGGGGCCGGATATAATAACTCCAAAGTCTCAGCAGTGAATAAAAAACATCCAACCATCATTGCTCCTTCCTCATGAGCC
The DNA here is from genome assembly GCF_036898095.1 of Palaemon carinicauda. Classification (NCBI taxonomy): domain Eukaryota; kingdom Metazoa; phylum Arthropoda; class Malacostraca; order Decapoda; family Palaemonidae; genus Palaemon; species Palaemon carinicauda. The sequence goes on from NC_090746.1 coordinate 54,358,186, forward strand.
TTCCTCCCTTTTGTAGAAGGCCCTAGACTGTGTAAGAAGAACAGTCGAAGAGGGCAAACCCTGCCCAATCCTAGAGATAGGTTTCTAGCTATGCCCACCTGCGAGGAGAAGTGGAAAGAAGTACATCTAACCTTCTCCGTCTCGAAGTTGGATCCGGAGATAGCAGGTCAGCAGTTTAACGAGAACCTTCCAAAGTTGTCGAACCATCCCTTGAGAAGGGAACAGGACACGAAAGATAAGCTTATCGCCTCCCGGTCTCTTCAGAACCGCTTAAGAAATGTGTGCAGGCCTTTAGTAACGCCCCACCCTTGTGATGGATTTGTAAGTTTTACCTCAGGTCAAAAAGGACCGGTAGAGACCAAGTGTTTTCCGCTTCAACAGTGAAACACGAACCCTGAAAACTGATTTCGTCATGTATCGGGGGCTTAGACCCTTTCCCACAGGAAATGGTCCAAGAGGTCATTACCAAAGCCACCACGGAGAATGGGAACCTGCTCCAAAAGTGGGGTATGTCCTCAAAGAGGAAATCATCATTAGAACTGCACAATTTCCGACCGTGACCAAACCACCTTCCAGATGGTCCCTCAACTGCTGGTAGCCAGTCACCTGTGTTTAATCCTGGCTTTGAAGGGCCCTCGACCACCTTTTGGCCCTACATAGGTAAGGGCCCAAAAAGAGGATCCTCCGGAAACCCCCCAAGGGTGGAGGTGGACGTGGGCACGGAAACAAGTCCTCAGGAACCTCTACACAATGAGAGGTTCCAGGTAGTATGGCAGATTTTTCCACTTTCAGGATCATTGGACCTTCGATCCCTGGTCCACAGCCAAATTACGAATGGACTTGGTTGGAAATGGAACAAAATTCCACCCCACTTTTCCAAAATTCTTCCAACACCCCTTATAGGAAGAATATACCTCACTTGATAAGAAGGTAATGAGAAAAGCGAAGTCCATCAAAATTCCAGGGAAGGCTGTTTTGTGTTCCCAAGAAAGACTTGGACAAACCCAGTCATTCTAGACTTGTCTTCACTCAACTAGTTAATTGAGAACAACAAGTTCTGGATGCTTACATTGCAACACATAAGGACCCTTCTACCAAAAAAGGGGCGTACACAGTCTCAATAGTCCTGGTAGATGCTTAGTGGCACCTACCAGTCAGTCGCCCCCTCTTCTCCTACCTAGGATTCAGGCTACAGAAGACAAAACCTGTCTTCACAGCCATGCCCTTTGGACTAAATATAGCCCCAAAGGTATTCACAAAACTTACGGACACGATCGTCCAGCACCTGCGCTCCGAAGGAGTACAGGTAGTAGCATACCTGGACGATTAGTGGGTGCGGGTAGCATCCAAGACTACTTGTCCGCAAGCGGCTGGAAAGGTGATCCAGTTCCTGGAACACCTGGGCGTCAAGACCAGTCACTAGAAGTCTCGCTTTTCTCCAGCTCACAAGTTTCAATGGTTGTGAATCCATGGGAACTTGCAGTCACAACACCTCTCCATTCTATTAAAGAAGGGGAGAAAAATAGCGGTATCTGTCAGGAGACTAATCCAACACAAGAGGATTTCAAAATGTCAACAGGAAAGAGCACTGGGCTCTCTCCAGTTCGCAATAGGGACAGACCTGGTGCTAAGAAGCACAGCCAAAGGATGTGCCAGGAGTCTGGAGAAGATATGCATCAAAAGCTCTAAGAGATCGACAAGGTTGACATCGACCTGATCGCGCACGCTATTGAGACCGTGGTCAATGAATAAGAGTCTAGCACAGACAATTTTCTTGCAACCACCACAAACATCAGTGGCGATACACACGGAAGCCTCCCTGAAAGAACGGGGAGGCCATCCATATGAAAGGAAAGGGCAAGAAATTGATCACTCCAGTTCAAAACTTTCACATTAATATCTTGGAGGCTATGGCAGTCCTCCTGACGTTAAGGAGACTATCCACTCGCAGAACAGTCCACATCAGATTGGCTCTCAACAACGAGGTGATAATAATATGTCTAATCAACAAAGCTTGAGTTCACATCGCTTCAACCATGTGATGTTAGCCATCCCCCGCCTGGCAAGGAGGAGTAGATGGCATTATCAAGCAGTTCACCTTCAATGGTTCCGCGATGTGACGGCGGATGCTCTATCCAGGGGAAAGCCGATAGAGACAGAATGGTCCCTAGACGCAGACTCATTCTCCCTTATTCTTGATAAAAGTCCCAGAACTGCAGAGTGACCTCTTCGCAACGAGTGACAACAAGAACTAGTAGCCACTTACGAGAACCTTAAGCAGAAGCGATAGACGTCATGTCTTTCGACTGGAACGGATGGAATCAAATGTATCTGCTTCCACCAACCAATCTCCTGCTAAAAGTCCTCGACAAGCTAGTATCCTGCAAAGGAAAAGCTCCTGTAGTGGCCCCCTAAAGGGCCCAAAACCAATGGTTTCCTCTAATTCTAGAATTGAAACTGTAGCTGCTTCCTCTGCCGTACCCAGCTTTATCAAATCTGGTGCAGAAGTCGGCTAATACATTTCATCCCCGAGAACCAACAACCTGCATTTCAGGATTTTTTCGCCCTGACAGCGAACAAAAGTTTGGGATCTTGAAGAATATGACCGACTTCATTGTAGAGTACAAGTCAAGTCCAACCAGAAGACACTGTGAATTGTCTTGGAAGAAAGGGGCACCCCTCGTGAAAACAAGGTGACCTTCAGAAATTTCAAAGGTTTCTGTCTCCCTTTCTTCTTTTACCTACTTGAATGATGCCTGACTTCCACTACGATAACCATTTGTAAGTCGGCCTTGACTAGACCTCTTCTATACGCCTTGAGACGAACCTCATAAGCAAAACTTTTTTTTTTTCTTTTTTAAGGTACCAAAGCATACACTAGACCCATGCCGACAACCCCTCCAAAGCCCATTACATGGTCGTTGGTCAAAGTCTTACACTATGCTTCGAACCTAAACAATGAGGAGTGTACTTGAAAGGAACTAATACAGAAAGTCAATTTTCTGTTCGCAATAGCCTCAGGGGCTAGAGTTAATGAAATACTGTATAGGCCATATTCAGTTCACAGAAGAGGGAGAACTGAATCCTTTCCCAATCCTACTTTTCTCGCCAAACCGGGCTGCCCACCAAAGGTGGGGTCCTTGGAGAGTCTGCCCACTGAAAGAGGATGTCTCCCTATACCCATTAGGGGGTCTTAAGGTCTATCTTCGTAGAACTTCAGACCTCAAGGAAGGACAGCTCTTCCGAGGCGATACCTTGCGATAAAAAAATCTATCCCTAAAAATAACTGAGAGCAGTGCTCACCTACTTATTCGCAGAGCGGATCCTGATAGCTCACCCGCAGTTCATGATCCTAAGAAAATTGCTTCTTCACGGAACTTCTTCCAACACTATTTGAAGCAAGTACATAACATAAGACATGTTGTGGTGGGGGTGGGTAGTTCTAAAGAACCCGACGTCTAAGCCTGCGACGAACAGTGAACTGCTTTGGGACTTTCCAGTGCATCGGGTGCATGGGTACATTTACCCTCAAGTACAAATCATAACTACGATTAACACACTGTTCCACATAGGTGCATTTCTGACCGATAACACCAGTGCCGAGTGAACGTTTGCGTTACGGTGTTCATGCATATCCAAAATCTTTACAGATCAGTCAGATTTGGTTTCACATCTCAATTGAGTGGCATCATTTCGATGAAATTACATATTTTCCCAAAAGGAGAAAATATGGACACTGATGTGTTTTCATTGCCGGATCAGATTCATACCTGATTGTAACTAAAATTAATGATTTAGCTACAAGGTAAAATACTGAACGTATTTGCTTCTTATTGCTGCTATCTCAGTAACAGACGAATAAAACATACTAGAGTTTTAATTAAGCCCTAGAAGGGCCCAACTTGAAATCAGAGTACAGATTTCCGAGGGATAAAGGGTAATCTCTAAGATTTACCGACCGTCCCTATGGAGACACAAACTTTGAATCCTTATAGTCGAAGTCGACACTTTCCCTACAGGGGGCAGGAAGCCCTAAGCTAGTTCCAAGCTTAGTGGATATGACAAATAAGGGTAATGTCATATATAAAGGTCTAGGAGACCATATAAGGAACTCATTCAAAGTAAAGGCACTTATACAAACCCACTGATATAGTACTTTCAAGTAATTCTCTGGTAAACTTCCATCAGGACGACATGGCTGAGCCCAAAAAAACCGATTTTGAGCAAAGCGAAATATCTATTTTTGGGTGAGATGGCCATGTCGTCCTGATGGACCCTCCCTCCTTTCTATAAAGGCATATACATATATGTAACAAAGTCCCCACCCGAAACTACTCTATGTGCGGCTATCCATGCTTAATTGCAACAAGGAATAGTTCGCCGGGGTGGTACGGGGAGGGGATCCACCGGGTAATCTTGATAGTGGCTCACCTTCAATTTCGCCACTCTTCCCCCTCAAAGCGAAAACTCTTATTTGGGGTGAAGATTGCCATGTGTCGTATCAAGAAATACGTCCCCTGATATTATGCGATATACTTAAAACGGAGCGAAAAATCTATTTTTGGGTGAGATGGCCATGTCGTCCTGATGGAAGGTTCCTATTGGTAGCTTATTAAGGGATATTTGGCTACAGTGATATTCTCAGAGAATTGACCTTTAGTTCTCCAGAATTCTAACTCCTGGCGCGAATATCCTTAAAATTTCTCTTTAAGGATATCGCATAATATCAGGGGACATATATCTTGATACGGCACATGGCAATCTTCACCCCGAATAGCGTTTTCGTTTCGAGGGGGAAGAGTGGCGAAACTGAAGGGGGGGGGGGCCGTTATCAAGGTTACCCTTCCTCCCGTACTATTACAAGGATCCAAGATGGCACTCATTCCTTGTAGCATTGAGCATAGTGCTGCAGATATAGTAGTTTCGGGAGGGATATTGCCTAAGCCTTTTCTATGGAAAAGGAGGGCGGGTCCATCAGGACGACATGGCTTGAGCCCAAAAATAGATTTTTCGCTTCGCTTCAAAATCCGTTTTTTGGGCTCAAGCCATGTCGTCCTGATGGAAGTTTACCAGAGAATTACTAGAAAGTACTGTATCTGTGGATTTGTATAAGTGCCTTGACCTTGGGACAATTTTTATACGGTCATACAGACCATTGAGAAATATGACGATACCGTTATACGTCATTACCACTAATCATGGAACAATGTTAGGACTTCCTGCCCCCTTCAGGGAAGTGTCGTGCTAAACAGTAAAAAAGAGTCTCAAGGTTTGTATATTGTAGGAACAAATATAAGTATCAAACAGAACTATTTGTTTAATTTATTCCACTAATATGAGGTTTACTTAGGAAATTAAGTAAAGAACTCTGGCTATCTTTATTGTGCTATTTGCAGGACGAAATAAGATGCAATTACACTTTTAGTCATTTATTTAGGCTAAATGAGTAAATTGGATAACAAGTGCAAATGTAGAATAGAATTATACATACAACAATTACAGATAAAGTTTTTCTACCTGAAAGGGAAGAAAAGGTTAATGCCACTATAAAAATTGAAAAATTTGGAAAATCATCAATATAATTTCAGTAAATGTTGGATACTATCAACACTGTGTACAATGTACACACGGCACAAGTGTTATCTGTATAATTCTTCACCTGAAAATTAGAACAGTCCTAGTGTCACCATGGTGACACTCATATAAAAGATATTGCACTGGAGGTGTCAACACCTTTTCACCCAAATTGATAGTTCCCATCAATTCACTGTTCATCGCAGCACTAGACGACAGGTTTTACTAAAGCGCCTAGGCTAGGTAGCCTAGCGCGGGCGAGATCTCTGTTACCTAAATCGCCGAAACTCTAACGTATACGTTTATTATTATTATTATTATTACTTACTAAGCTACATAAGGAAGAGGAAATTTGTATGCATAATCATATCTTCACTAGTATAATTGTGCCTAAATAGCTTTCATAATTTATTAATGCTATTAAAACCGGGAATGTCGTTCTGCTGACTAAATAACACATGCATGCATAATGAACGACATCGCCCACATGGCGCCTCGGGTGACTGGCCAAGCTCCATAAACACATTAAATTAAACTAATTTCACTGTGAATCAGGAGCTAAAAATTATACACTGTAAAGATTAAATACTCAACTTTCCAGAAGTAGAAGAAGCTGGAGAATGCATAATAAATCTTCTCTAGGACGTTAGATAACGGGGAAAACCACCGTGCGAAATTGCTACCAAAGAAGGAATGAGCGCCATCTTGGATCCTTGTAATAGTACAGGAGGAAGGGTAACCTTGATAACGGCTCCCCTTCAGTTTCGCCACTCTTTCCCCTCGAAACGAAAACGCTATTCGGGGTGAAGATTGCCATGTGTCGTATCAAGATATACGTCCCCTGATATTATGCGATATCCTTAAGAGAAATTTTAAGGATATTCGTGCCAGGAGTTAGAATTCTGGAGACCTAATGGTCAATTCTCTGGGAATATCACTGTAGCCAAATATCCCTTAGAAAGCTACCAATAGCAACCTTCCATCAGGACAACCTAGCTTGAGCCCAAAAAAGTTATATTAAGGATACTCACGCCAGTAGTTAGAAATCTGGAAACCTGTGGTTAATTCTCTGGGAGTATCACTGTAGCCAAATATCCCTTAGAAAGCTGCCCAAAGGAACCTTCCATCAGGACGACATGGCCATCTCACCCAAAAATATATTTTTCGCTTTGCTCAAAATCCGTTTATATATATATATATATATATATATATATATATATATATATATATATATATATATAATATATATATATATGTATATATATATATATATATATGTATGTATGTAATATATGTATGCATGTATGTGCGTGTATATATATATATATATATATATATATATATATATGTATGTATGTATGTATATGTATGCATGTATATATATATATATATATATATATATATATATATATATATATATATATATAAAATGTATATATATGTATATATATAAAATGTATATATATGTATATATATGTATATGTATATATATATGTGTATATATATATGTATGTATATATATATATATATATATATATATATATATATATATATATATATATATATATATATGTATATATATGTATGTATATATATGTATATATGTATATATATGTATGTATATATATATATATATATATATGTATATATATATATATATATATATATATATATATATATATATGTATGTATATATATGTATATGTATATATATACATATATGTATATATATGTATATATATATTATATATATGTGTTAATGTAAGTTATACATTTATAAACCCATGACCCAAGGGATCATTGGAGAGTTGGGAGTGTGTGACGACAGCCATAACAGGATGTGAAAATAGACTAAGCTAAAGCATTGCATAGGTAAACATTGTTTTATGTCTTGTAAACATGTCACAAGCCTCCCGTGAGAAACAGTTGACCTATTGATCCCTACCGGAACCACCTGGCTTCCGAATATAAGGCTGCGTGATCATATTGTCTTTGTATTTGTAATAAACGCTGAGATAACTAATACTACGTTATCGACGCGAGCTTATGGTAAAGAAGTTCTATTCGTCTTTTCATACGGAATGGTCATCCGACCAAACCATCCATGGAGCTAACAATAAACTGTTTTAAAGTTAACTTAAACTTTGACTTACTTTAAGAAGTAACCTACAAGTCTAATAATTCTATATCACATTGAAGAGATATTAGACAGAGCCACGATGTATGTGTATAACATTCTCACAGTAACAATTGGTGATAACGATTACAACTATAACAACCAGTAATTACAACTATATCAACCAGCAATTACAAATATAACAACCAGTAATTACAATTATATCAACCAGTGATTACAACTATAACAACCAGCGATTACAACTATAACAATCAGTGGTTACAACTGTAATAATTAGCAATTACAACAGTAATAAATTTACAATTACGACGAAGTATCTACGTCTACCGAAGTAATGAACAAATCGAATATCAGCTATAAATCAAATATAAACTGAGGAACTGGATCTTCGATCAACATACATCATTAAATATCCTAAGAGTACGAAGAAATGTCCTTCATCTATATCAACGTTTAATGAACAACTTTCATCATAAACATTTAAGAATCACATCAAGAAGTGAAACATTCAACAACGCACGACGAGAAATCAAGTCGAAGGTCATCACCCAGCTAAACTCTTGCAAAACGAGAGAGAGAGAGAGAGAGAGGACGTGACATCATCGGATCTTCGCCCATATATACTAAAGCTAAGTACATTCTTTATTCATTCAGTTTTTTGCAGTGAAGTGTTTTATGTCACGAGTCGATCGTCCAATATTGCTGGGGTGAGTTATGTGCAATCTTAATTTTCCTTTATTAAAGTAATCTATATTCAATTACGAATTCTCTTTGTGCTAATTCCGTTTTCTTTCAGTTCTCGGGAAATACCTTTGTCACATTAACTGTCTTGATATCATCATTTTGGGGGACTTTGTTATAATCTGCAACATATCTTTATTGTATAGTGCATATGCGTTTGCGCAGTGGACGTCTGTTTTCATACAGAGATTTTGATAGGATCGCGAGGAATCGTAGTGATAGAAAAAAAGTTAAAGTAAACATGTCGGCACCTGGGACTCCTGGACCCAGTAACCCCACTCCCGTGGTAACTTTAGTGAGTGCCAGATCAGCTATCCTTCCTTTTCAAGGTCGAGTCAATGGGTTCTTACCTCAGAATGTCGAGTCATGGATCTCATCAGTAGATGCTCATTTAAACGCAAAACGCATCAGAGACCCATCTGTACAATTACAAGAAGCTAAAAGTTTTAGACTTTGCTAAAGGAGATGCAAGCGAGTATCTTAGGGGAGTTTCTTTCCAAGAGGCAGTTACATGGGACAATTTCAAAGTTAGGCTACGTGCAATCTATGGCAGTGAGGAAGCTTTAGAAGTAGTTTTGACATTAAGAAATACACTTAATCAAGCCTCGATGACTCAGCTTAATGTTATAGAACGGGCGGCTCTCATTGCCGACTGGCTGAATGAATATCAGGATATTTTAGGTAATTCCACATGGGTTACAGGAGATAACTTCACCGTGAAAGATTTCTTACAACTAATGTATTTAACTTGCATGACAATTATGTTGCCTGAGGCTTTAGTACGGTGTTTTGATAAAAAGTTAATGCCCGAAAGTACAGAATTAGATGTATATAAACAGATAAAGAAACACATGTCTAAGTGTACCGACCTTGATCCCTTGCTTACTCAAGTTTTTTTGCAAAAAATGAAACTAAGCCACAGCAAGTAAACGAAGTTAATAATAATCAAGCAACAGGGATGACGTGTTATAATTGCAAACGTCAAGGTCACTTGATTGCAGACTGAAGGACGCAATTTTGTTCGATTCATAATAGTTCAACCCATTCATATAGTCGATGCTACTCGCGTAATCAACAACAGAATCCTAGAAACACCCAGACAGTTCCCTTTGGAAATAAAAAGAAAAATCCTCAGTTTAATAAAAAGAAACAGCCAAATGGCAATGCAGTTCAAAATCAAAAACAAACAAATAGTGCTTCAAATAACTCTGTTCCTGGGCCGTCTAGCCAAAACTCGCAAGGTCAGACGAATTTTCAGAATGTGCAAAGCAAAGCAAATACCACATAGTTAACTCCATGGGGGGAGAGAGTGATTTGGGTCATTCATATCAACATCTTTTGTATCAAATAATCCATTTAATAATTTATCAGATCATTGTGAGGCAATAGATTTTCCTATGAAACACACGGCCGAATCCAATAAATCAGTGCAGGTTCCCGTAGATTTGCAACAAATTCACGCAATAATAAGCCAAAATGGGTTACGACCAACATTATATGCTGTAAATTTAGAACACCAATCCTTCACATTGTTTTTTTACTCTGGTAGTCCACGTAATATCATGGAATTGAGGACTCATCACTTGTTATTTTCGAACTTCCCTATAGAGAAGTCCGGAGTAAGGCTCTCGGGTATAGGAAATAATGAATTAAATGTAATAGGAGTAACTCATGTTTAGTACAAGGTCGGTAAGCGCACATTTGCCGATACCTTTATCGTTGTACAAAACATTGATATATATCCGGCTGTAATTATAGGATACCCGTCTATGGGCACTCAAAACATTATCTTAGCCCCTGCCAAACACGGCGTGTATATCAAAGGAAAATTCTATAAGTCTTCTAATACCTTAAAATCAGTTTTGGATAAAAAGGAGTCGAAAAATAAAACAGTAACGTACGTTGAAGAACCAATCACTTGTCTCATGAATAAAGAAATAATATACGCGACCCAACAGAATTCTCGTTCACCCGTAATATCATCTTGCACGCAATCTATTGAGCCGAACGTAACTTCGAATATATTAGTGCGAGTAAAGAAAACTTTGCTGGGATCTGAAATATTAATCCTTTCCGACACTTTGAAAACTAACGGATTGTCCGTCACACAAGCTATTTATACAGTTGGCTCACAACAACAATGTAATATTGAAGTCTGTAATCATTTGAATACCACTTTAGTAATTCACAAAAATCAACATATCTTGGATGTGGAAGTCTATAAACATCGCAGTCTTACCGTCGCTGAAATCAATCACTCTCAATCAGTTGCGGATGAATCCCTTTTGCAATCTATAAAAAATAAAATCAATAAAGACATTCAAGAAGAGGAAATTCAGCAAAAATTTTTTGATCTTTTAAATAAATATCATGATTTTTTCTCCACTACGGATGGATCCTTAGGTAAAACGGATGTCATAGAACACCAAATAAGGTTAAAAGACAAGCAGAAAATTATCTATGTACCCTGGTATAGCCTCCCTATGAAATTCCAGAATGAGATAAATGATGAAGTAGGTAAAATGCTAGAAGAAGGAGTCATTAGGAAATCAAACAGCCCTTATAATTTTCCATTAATAGTTGTACCGAAAAAAGATCGAACATGGCGTATCTGCGTAGACTTCCGTCGCTTAAATGAGGAAACGATCCCTGATCGATTCCCAGTGCCATGTACTGACGATATTTTATCTTTGCTAGGTCAGAACAAATATTTTACCAGTTTGGACTTACTTAAAGGCTTTCACCAGATACCATTAGAAGAAGATAGTATCCCATACACTGCCTTCAGCACAGCCAGGGGACATTATAAATTTTTGCGTATGCCTTTTGGTTTACGTTGTGCTCCCATAACGTTTACTAAAATGGTAAACATAGTGTTTGGAGACTTGTTAGGGGACATATTGCATGCCTATATGGACGACCTTGTAATCTTTTCTAATATCTTAGAAGAACATCTACGTAAACTGGAACTAGTGCTACAGAGACTAAGACAGCATAATTTAAGGGTAAAGATTAGTAAGTGTGAATTCTTCATAACAGAATTAGTCTATTTAGGTTTTACGGTGTCTAGTCAAGGTCTTAAAGTAGTCCACGATAAGGTGTCGGCTATCCGTAACTTTCCGATACCTAATAATGTTAAGGGAATACAGCAATTTCTGGGGTGTAGTGGGTATTACAGGCGTTTTATACGCAATTATTCAATAATAGCCGCTCCCCTAACCGATCTTACGAAGAAGGTCTGAGCAGCATCAACAGGCGTTTGATACCTTGAAAGATGAACTGTATAGTTCTCTTATCTCAAAATTTCCTGACTTCGGTAAGGAATTCTTCATTACAACAGACGCCTCAGACCTAGGAGTAGGTGGGGTATTGCTTCATCAATATGACAAATAGTTTTTCCCAATAGCTTTTTATTCACGTAAACTGAGACCTTCCGAAAGTAAATATGCAGTAATAGACAAAGAAGGGCTAGCTATTGTTAATTCACTAGTGCATTTTAAGTTCATAATATACGGTTATCCTGTCAAACTTCTTACTGATCATAAGCTCCTAACCGACTTCTTTAAAGGCTTTAGTCACAGCCCCAAACGAACTCGGTGGCATTTGATCATACAAGACTTTGACGCGAGGATCGGGTATTTACCTGGGAAAGCAAATATCATTGCTGACGCATTATCATGCAACCCCGTGTCATCTTGTACGGAACCATTAGCTGAATTAATAGATATATCAACATCCATGCCTATTGGTAAAACTGTATCTGAACAGGAAGATCTGGGCTGGAGCGCTGAACTAATACAGACTGAGCAAAGAAAAGATCAGCAATTAGAAAAAATCATAAATGCTTTGAACAGAAATCCTAAGGAAAAGGAATATATAAAGTATACGCAGCAGAATTTTATAATCAAAAATAATATTCTGTGTAGATCCGTGACAAGGAAAACCCGCAATACACCACAGGTGACTAACGACCAGGTAGTGGTACCAATCTCACTTATACCCACTGCCCTAAATTAGTTGCATGCAAATCCATTGCATGGCCACCCGGGGTTCTCCATAATGTCACAGAAAGCCAAATCATTTTTTTATTGGCATACGATGCTTACAGATATAAAAAAGCACATAGCTAATTGTTGCACTTGTCAGGAAAACAAAGGGCACACGAAGACACCTGTCAGCCTAGGGGCTTATCCCGTGCCCAATCAACCCTTTGAAAGAGTACATTTAGATTTATTAACAGGATTTTACGAGTCAGACAGAGGAAATAAGCACCTCTTAGTAATTATAGATGCTTTGACTCGATATACAGAACTGATAGCGCTTAAAACTAAAACCCCGATCGAATGCGCTAGGAAGTTTTACGAGTGCTATATTTGTAAACATGGAATTCCACACATGATAATCTCAGACTCGGGTGGAGAATTCAATAATCATTTCCTTAACTCATTGTGTGAATTCCTTGGCATAAAGAAAATCAATACCATGATCTATCACCCAGAGTCGAATGGGCTAGTGGAAAGAGCGAATAGGAAGGTTTTAAACATATTAAGAGTTACATTAGGGGGATCAGACCCTAACTGGGATATTGCCATACCTGCAGTACTAAGTACTCTGAATCACTCATAACATGTATCTATTAAAATGTCGCCGCACGAGGCAATGTACGGTACCCCAGCTAGAACGCCTTTCCATGTATCAACGCCTACAACTAATTTATCAAATCCTTTAAGGGATGTTATGAATGCAAGCATAAGTCGTTATGATATCCTTCGAAAGAATCTAGAAGAATCACAAATCATAATGAAAAGGAATCATGATAAAATAGTCAAGCCAACTAAACCATATACCGTGGGTGATAAGGTATACATACAAGTATACGTACACAAAGGACTCAATTACAAACTGACACCTAAGTTTGAAGGCCCGTTTAACATTTTAGAAACATTAACGGCCAATAGATTTAGAGTTCAAAACGTATCCCAACCCACTGATGAGAGAATTGTACCATTGGCTCACATAAGAAATTAAAATAAGAGAGAAGGAAGTGAGGGAAAATTTTGTATCTATGAAACTTGTATCATATTTGTGTGTAAACATTTTTTTTTTTTTTACAACAGGAGTAATTACATATATTTTTCTCATTGCAGGTTTCCAAAATGAAGTCTTTATTGTTAGGTGTGATATTGTTCGTTCAGACATTCTTTTCGTGTGGGAAGAGCCCTAAAACTAAAATGATAGATTTTAAATATGGCACTATTGTAGAGAGAACAGAAGACGTTTTCATTACAGCAAGCAATATAATTATAGAAGTAGATATGCAAGCGATTTTCCTCCCAGAGAATGACGTCACTAGCTTAAAGAGCGACCTGTCAATGTTCGCTGCTTCATTAAATGAAATGCATAGACGACATTTTCCTTTTAATACAGAGAGTTCGCTTGCACCAACAATAAGCATTGCAGAAATGCTATCATACGACTTGCAAAATAAAACTGACGAGGCAGAAGCTCTGGCTCGTGACCTATTGATGTGGACTGTGCGACACAATAACCTTGAAAGACGTAACCCGTTTGTTTTTGCTGCACTAAACTTCTTTGGATCTATTGCAAGTTTAGGCTTAGGAATTTCAAATCGTATTAAAATCAGTAAACAAAATAAGAAAATTGAGTTTTTAGAACATGAAAACGAACTAGTTTTATCAGAACTGAGGAATCAATTAACATCAATTAATCAAATAATGAGTTCGGTGAACGAACATTCTAGTAATATCAGTCAGACTATGGAAGTACAAAACTTGCTGGCAACGTTAACGTATTATAATTCAAAAATAGATCATATCCATACTAAAATTTCACATTTTATTGAGAAATCAAAAGACTATGTGGAAGCTATTACGTTAGCAACTAAGGGTGTTTTATCACCACATCTTTTGCCAATTAAAGACCTAACGTTAATTTTGGAGAACGGACGGAAGAAAATGGGTTATGTTCCTTTGTTAAACGCCCATAAGTTAGAATTTTATTATAGTTTTAATATCAGTAAGCGTTGAAAATTACAGGATCATGATTACAATTCCCTTTGATTCTTCAGATGCCTGGCAAGCATACAAAATATCACCATTCCCAACTTTCATGACGTATTGATTTCCCCTGATAAGGAAACATATATGGTCATTAGAGACTTAGATAAATTAACTCACTGTTCAGAAGCAATCAATAATAAATTATGTACAGCTGACTCCTTTGAATTCCATCATATATCAATGGATTCATGCGAGTTAGGTATGGTGCTAAACGGTTCTCTCTTCCATACATATGAAGATTGTCTGAAAAAACTTTATCCTTTTGACAGTTATAAGTTCAATTACAGATTGAACAACGGCTCGTAGATACGATACGACAAGGCCGGCTTCAATGTATCATGCCCGGACGGATCCACGTCCCACTCCCAGGTCTTCGTTGCAGCTGACGGTTGCATCGGGACGTCCACGAATTACACGGTCCAAGGAATTAACACTATCATCAGGGAACGGGCCTACTTCGAGAATTTCACGTGGACCACTACAATCCCATCCTTACCTCTCCCATACAACGCACGGGTGGCTAAACGGTTGACGAAACTAGCCGAGATGGACCACCCGTCACCGACTTATGCAGGGGGGAACCTTCGTTTCTATGTGTCGCTGGCATCAATCAGCGTTACGGTGGTGATTCTTATCACCGTTAACATCTTTGCTTGGCGTAGGTTGAGGCAAAAACTGGTGGAGCTCCAAAGGAACGTTTTGCCATGTCCAGACAACACCCCTATTGCATTGAAGGCATTTACATTTAGAGCCGTTTGAAATTGGCCATTTCACTTGACTCAGGGGGGTAAAATTGTCTAGAACTGTGAATTGTGTGAAAAGCGGTCAGTACGCTAGTATTATGCAGTTGAAAAGACTCCAGGACAATGCATTTGTAATTTATATATAAACAGTTAAAAATTTTTTTTTTTGGGGGGGGGGCACCTAATAAAATATTGTAGCCCTATATATCTAAAAGTATCTTTTGGGCACCTAATAAATTATCTAAGCCATATATATATATATATATATATATATATATATATATATATATATATATATATATATATGAAACCGTGGTGCGTGTACGTACCAGGAATTTTTATATTGTACACATTAATATCAATTTGATGTATTTATATCTTTACCAAGGTAACAAATATTCTTAATCAGTTACTAATAAACAATAATATCGATTATAATATATCTGTATCTTTAACAAAGGTAACAACTATTCTTTAACAAGTTACCAATTCGTATGTACATGTTCAATTTTTCTTTGGTACCTTATAATCATTGGCTAGCAATATACCATATATAGCATATATGGATCTGTATTTTCCGTGCATTTTTCTTTGTTTATGACTATGCATGTTAAGTATGTATCTTTTTTTTTTTACATATACAGTGATACCTCGGTACTCGACCATAATCCGTTCGAGATCCGTGTTCGACCTCCGATTTGTTCGAGTACCGAATTTTTTTTCCCCATAAGAAATAATGGTATATATTCTATTCCGTTCCCAAGCACTCGAACAGGCCCAAAATATTAATAAAACGTGTACCTAAACAACAATAATTATCTAAATGTGTATGAAATTGGTCAGAAAATCCTATAAAACAATTTTAAACCATTTACTGTACTAAAATAAAACAATTTTAAACCATTTTCTGTACTGTAGTGAACATACCTTTGAGCAGCGGTTCGATGGCATACAGGGATGGATGTGGAGAGGATGGAAGGGGGAGGTTACTGCTTGGAAGGAGAGTCCCCTTCCATGATGTGGCGGGGTAGTTCTCCTTCAGGAGTTGTTTCTCTCTCCAATGAAAGGGTGGGCAGATCTATTTCAGGGGTTTCTTCTCTTCTTTGTCTCTTCTTTGGAGGAGAAACAGGCTTTGATGTAGCAGCTTTCTTTTCTTTTGTGAAAAACTGGTCTATTGTTAATTGTTTCTTCCTCCTCTGCAGTATTCTTCGAAAATGATACATGACACTATCATTAAACATATGCACTGCCCGGTTTGCTACTGCAATTTCTGGGTGGTATTTTTCAGCAAAAGCCTGCACATCTGCCCACTTGGAACAAATTTCATTGATGAGAGAACTTGGAACATCCTCCCTTACCTCATCCTCTTCTGAAGATTCCTGCTCCACAATCAGATCCTGCTGCTGTTGTTGTTGCAGGTGCAACAATTCCTCCACAGTCAACTCGGTAGAATGGCTTTCTACAAGCTCATCAATATCATCCTTGTCGACCTCAAGCCCCAAACTCCTGCCCATGACAACAATTTCCTCAACGACATCAGTGTCATCAGAAATTACAGGGGTAGCAGTGCTTGGACCCGCCTCTGGTTGGAAACCTTCAAACTCCCTCTCTGTGACACATGATGGCCACAGCTTACGCCAGGCAGAGTTCAATGTCCTATAGGTCACACCTTGCCAAGCTTGGTCAATCATGTTAACAGAGTTGAGGATGCTGAAGTGTTCCTTCCAGAATTCCTTTAGGGTCAACTTCGTGTCACTGGTCACTTCAAAACACTTTCTGAAAAGGGCCTTGGTATAGAGTTTTTTGAAGTTTGAAATGACCTGTTGGTCCATGGGCTGGAGTATGGGAGTAGTATTGGGGGGCAAGAATTTGATTTTGATAAAGCTGTATTCTTCTTTCAAGTCATCCTCGAGACCTGGAGGATGTGCAGGAGCATTGTCCATAACCAGAAGACATTTCATTGGCAAGCTCTTTTCAATGAGGTAAGCCTTAACCTGGGGGGCAAACACTTCGTTTATCCACTCAGTAAAGAATTGTCTTGTGACCCAAGATTTAGTGTTCGAGCGCCACATAACTGGTAGTGCACTTTTACAAATATTATTTCGTTTGAACACCCGGGGGTTGTCCGAGTGGTACACTAACAAGGGTTTGATCTTGCAATCGCCACTTGCATTTGCACACAGCAACAATGTTAGCCTATCTTTCATTGGCTTGTGACCTGGCATCTTCGTCTCGTCCTTGGTAATGTACGTATTGGCTGGCATTTTCTTCCAAAATAACCCAGTCTCATCACAATTAAAGACTTGTTGTGCGATCAAATTTTGTTCATTTATGTACCGATCGAATTCCCCCACGTATTTATCGGCTGCAATTTGATCCGAACTAGCTGCCTCCCCATGCCTAGTAACACGATGAATACCTGTTCTATTACGAAACTTTTCAAACCAACCCCTGCTCGCTTTAAATGTAAATGAATCACTTTCACTGGTACTCGGACTTTTCTTCACTAATTCTTCATAGATATGCAACGCTTTTTCACAAATGAACGCTTCACTAACACTTTCCCCGGCCAACTGTTTTTCTTTAATAAATATTAAAAGCAACTTTTCCATCTCCTCAATCACTTGTGGCCTTTGCTTAGTTACCGCCGTAACTCCCGTTGCAACATTCGCCTTCTTAATCATTTCTTTATGCTTTAAAAACGTAGAAATGGTCGACTTCGCCATTCCGTATTCTACCGCTAAATCGGACACTCGTACACCATTCTCATATTTCGCTATAATTTCCTTCTTCAACTCGATCGTTGTTCGCACTGTTTTCCTCTTCTCCTTCCCCTTAACACTCATTACTTTCTTGGGACTCATTATGAAAGCTAAAAAAGCAATTAAAAGCACTGAAAATCACTAAATCACAACGAATGCTGATCGCGCGTTGTCTGAGTGACGCTCTCGAGAGAACTGATGCTTCCCGAACAAGCGAGAGTGGCCGAGATGGCGCGATCATCACAAAGCCCATGCGGTCGTCACGTGTTCGGCTGGTCGAGTACCGAATTTTTGGTCGAGCACCGCAGCAAAAATTTCTCGAAAATTTTGGTCGAACTCCGAATTGTTCGAGTATAGAGTCGTTCGACTACCGAGGTATCACTGTACCTTTTTTGCATATTCATCCTTAATCATTTGTTTATGGCTATGACTAAAATGTATATCCAGTCACACTCCTAAGAAACATTTTTTGTAATGTTCAATACTTGAAGGTAGCTGTCCGAGCTAATGTAAGTTATACATTTATAAACCCATGACCCAAGGGATCATTGAAGAGTTGGGAGTGTGTGACGACAGCCATAACAGGATGTGAAAATAGACTAAGCTAAAGCATTGCATAGGTAAACATTGTTTTATGTCTTGTAAACATGTCACAAGCCTCCTGTGAGAAACAGTTGACCTATTGATCCCTACCTGAACCACCTGGCTTCCGGATATAAGGCTGCATTATCATATTGTCTTTGTATTTATAATAAACGCTGAAATAACTAATACTACGTTATCGACGCGAGCTTATGGTAAAGAAGTTCTATTCATCTTTTCATACGGAATGGTCATTCGACCAAACCATCCATACTCCAGTGATGGAGCTAACAATAAACTGTTTTAAGGTTAACTTGAACTTTGACTTACATTAAGAAGTAACCTACAAGTCTAATAATTCTATATCACATTGAAGAGATATGAGATAGAGCCACGATGTGTGCATATAACATTCTCACACTAACATATATATGTATATATCTATATTTGTATATATATATATATATATATATATATATATATATATATATATATATATATATATGTGTGTGTGTATATATCTATATTTGTATATATATATATATATATATATATATATATATATGTATATATCTATATATGTATATATATATATACATATATAGATATATATATATATATATATATATATATATATATACAGTATGTATATATATGTATATATATGTATATATATATATATATATATATATATATAATATGTATATATATGTATATATATATATAATATGTATATATATGTATATATATATATGTATATATATATGTATATACTGTATGTATATATATATGTATATATATATATGTGTGTATATATATATATATATATATATATATATATATATATATATATGTACATATATATGTATATATATATATATATATATATGTGTGTGTGTATATATGTATATATATGTATATATATGTATATGTATATATATATATATATATATATATATATATATATATATTTGTTGATTTATATCATTGAGAAGTGTATCTAACCTCAGTTGGTTTTGGTGTGGAATTATTTTGTTCCTGGGACCTCTAAGTCACATGCATCTTTTTTTATGACTCAACCCATGTGAGTGATAAATAATTATTGACAAAGTGAATAACCCACATACAGTATATTCATTATTCTATTTTTCTTTTATCTTAATCTTATATAAGCTATAGGTGAATATGCTAACATTATCCACGTGGAAATAACCTCCCTTACCTGAGTTTTGTTTTTGCATTAGAAGGAAGTATTCCCCCTTCTGACTGGAGCCTCCCTTCCCATATCTGTTACAGTATTTGGAGAGAGGTATTTGGGGTTACAAGGACTACTAGATTTGAAACTTTTCTTACATATGAACCTTTTTTAAGCCTAAGGTTTTGACTACTATGTAGTAAGTTAAAAGAGATATTTCTCATGACCTAGTTTTTCCTCTTCTCCTTCCTATCGGCTTGTGAGAGGGTTTTTACTGTCTACTTGATAGGGGAATGGGTTACCCTTCTAAGGTTATAGCTTTTGATCAACTTAGCCTACTCTGTCTCTCAATGAAGTTAGGAAGCTTATGCTATCAATAATCTGTCATATAAATCTGCATTGACAGAACCTCTCAAGTGGGCTATTAAGCTGGATGTAGACTCAACATGTTTCATAAGATTACTTTGTCTTGTCCTTTACTTTACAACAACTATCCTTAGCAATCTCCTCAATGACCTGGTCACTTCGAAAAGTACTTGAATATTTGGCCAAATTAGATTCTCTTATTTCTTTGAAAGAGATGCATCCTTAATCGTTAATTGTACAATTTTTATGATTGACTTGGCCTTAGGAAGTTAGGAGCAAGAATCAGTGAACTTGCAGTATTATGCAGGGATCAGGAGTTCCTCACCATCACTCCTGATTGTCTCCTGATTTCTAGACTATAGGTCATTTTTTTTTACCAAAAAAGGAGGGGCATTTTTTTTAACCAAAAAGGAAAGCCTTTCCAATCATAAATACATGCAGAGATCCACATCTTAAGAAAGTATGTGTTTGAAATACTCTGACACAAGGCTATAGGTATTGCACGACTCCCTTCACAAAAAAAAATTATATTCTCTCCATCTGTACACCCCACATGAGAATTTTTTTTTCATGGGTAGTAGGTTGGCCAGGGCACTAGCCACCCGTTGAGATACTACCACTAGAGAGTTATGGGGTCTTTTGATTGGTCAGACAGTAGTACATTGGATCCTCCTCTCTGGTTACGGTTCATTTTCCTTTTACACACACACACACACACACACACACACACATACCCCGAATAGTCTGGCCTATTCTTTACACATTCTCCTCTGTCCTCATACACCGGACAACACTGAGATTACCAAACAAAATTTCTTACTTCACTGAAATTGTTCAGTGGCCACTTTTCTCTTTGTAAGGGTAGAAGAGACTCTTTAGCTATGGTAAGCAGCTCTTCTAGGAGAAGGACACTCCAAAATCAAACCATTGTTCTCTAATCTTGGGTAGTGCCATAGCCTCTGTACCATGGTCTTCCACTGTCTTTTGGGTTAGTGTTCTTGCTTGAGGGTACACTTGGACACACTATTTTATCTTGTTTTTCTTCCTCTTGGTTTGTTAAAGTTTTTATAGTTTACATAGGAGATATTTATTTTAATCTTGTTGCTCTTCTTAAAATATTTTATTTTTCTTTGTTTCCTTTCCTCACTGAGCTATTTTCCCTGTTGGAGCCCCTGGGCTTATAGCATCCCACTTTTACAACTAAGGTTGCAACTTAGCAAATAATAATAATAATAATAATGATCATAATAATTTATTTTGTATTGCAATTTTAGGGTACCCAGAGCTTTACAGGTTGGTCAGGCCATTTGGGGTTTATAATACTACTTGAAACAAATCCAAGCTGTACAGCATTCCTATGTGATGCTAGTGTACCAACCATGTGTCACACGATCGTACATAGTTCATTTTGTGTATATATTATGCTTGTATCTTCGCTCTTCCCTCGCACTAAAAAGAACCTGAATAAACATGTCTGTTTTTCTCACTGGTAACGGTGTCGATTTTGAACATGAAATTTCCTGTTGCCTTGAGATTTTGTATAAAAAGTAGAGTGTTCTATAATAAACTCACTCAGTTGCTTTCATCCTGTCTTTGAGTCACAACCTTCTCTCGGCCCGTCACATTGGTGACCCTGGAAGTCGACTTGCTCCTCCCGCATTCCACCCCCACTCGCCCCACCATCGTTGGTACTATGGCGGATTCTACGTAAGTTAATGCTGCGTCTCCACCATTGAAACTTTCATCATTCGCCAGCGGAGAGACGTTGGCTTGGTTTCAGCGCGCAGAAGTCCCAGTTTCGCATCAAGGGCGTGACTCGCTCAACCACCAGAGCAGATTATGTTCTCGCGGCGATACCCAAGGACACCTGCCCGGAAATATCCGACTGGCTTTGTGAACAAGGAGACACCCCCAATAGCGTATGACGCCCTCAAAACATACCTTCTGCAGCAGCTCTCTCAACAACCGTTGGGGGACCAAAGGGCTTCGCTCGCCCTCAGGGAAATGACCAGTATCACTCGCCTGCAACCTGCCGCAGACGGCTCTCTTCGTGAGGTGAACCTACTTCGTGCCCTTTGGATACGCCATTTACCCAAACCTGTATGCGCTGCCATACCCGATGTCGATAGTTTACCCATAAAGGACTTGATGACCAAAGCCGACGCCCTTATGGACAGCCACTTCAAGGCCTGCATCAACGCCTCCACCCCTGACGAAGAGGACGCCTATTCAAAGTCAACCGAAGCTGACGTGAAGGCCGTAGGACATACACGCCTACCCCGTGACGTGCCGAAGCGGCGACAAAGCCACCCACCACCCACCACTCGCTCGCGCCCCAACAAACGACTTCTACAGTTCATTTGGCACGGCATTTCTAAAGATGCTAAGGATTGGGTCAGCGCCTGTACTTCTTGCCAAACTTTCAAAGTACATCGACACACGGATTCAGGAGTGGGCACCTTTCCTCAACCTCAGTGTCGTTTCGCACACATTCACGTCGATGTTGTAGGCCCCCTACCCACATCACAAGGACATCGTTACCTGTTCACCGTCATCGACCTCTCCACTCGTTGGCCTGAAGCCATTCCCATGGAAACTGCAATGTCCGCCTCATGTACATCTGCCTTACTCTCAGGATGGATTGCAAGATTTGGTATCCCTGAGCATATTACGTCTGACAGGGGTACCACTTTCACCTCTCAATTGTGGACATCATTAGCGAATCTCCTGGGCATCACCCTACATCAGACAACAGCCTACATCCCCGCTGCCAATGGAATGATTGAACGTTTTCTTTGCACCCTCAAAGCAGCTTTGATGTCCCTCTGCAAGGATTCCAACTGGTTTACTCAGCTTCCCTGTGTCCTCCTGGGACTAAGGACCACTCCTAAAGACGCCCTCGACGTCTCGGCAGCTGAAATGGTGTATGGCGACCCGTTGGTCGTCCCCGCCGAATTTTTTCCTTCTACAACCTCCTCCGACGATCTCTAGCGCATACGTCACGTCGTGGGAAAATTTACTCCATGCTGCCAGATTTACAAGCCCCCAGCGAAGCATCACATACAGACCGACTTGCACTCTGCAACACACGTCTTCCAGCGCAACGATACTAACAAGCCACCGCTAACACCCCCTTACAAGGGCCCTTTCCTTGTGATCCGACGCAGTCCGAAAGCATTCCTGCTAAACATTCGTGGCAAGGAAGACTGGGTCTCCATTGATCGTTTAAAACCTCCTTATCTCCTGCCAGATGACCCGCCTACAGTTCGCCTCTCTAGATCAGGGCGCCCTATTTAACATGTACAGTATGTCATTTTTAGGGGGCGAGCCATGTACCAACCGTGTGTCACACGATCGTACATAGTTCATTTTGTGTATATATTATGCTTGTATCTTCGCTCTTTCCTCGCACTAAAAAGAACCTGAATAAACATGTCTGTTTTTCTCACCGGTAACGGTGTCGATTTTGAACATGAAATTTCCTGTCGCCTTGAGCTTTTGTATATAAAGGAGAGTGTTCTATAATAAACTCACTCAGTTGCTTTCATCCTGTCTTTGAGTCACAACCTTCTCTCGGCCCGTCATACTAGTCTCATTTGTGGTACCTATGAGGGGAATTTGGAAGATGGGGTCCCTCAATCATGTCTCTTGACAGAGGCGCCATTTAAAGGGCTCTCTATTGAATTGATAAATTTACTTTTTAGTATTTTCTTTTCACCCAGGTGATTGATTGACTTTCTACTATTTTCTGTTCACCCATGTACACATGAATTGAATGTTTGCTTGGCTATAGTAGATTTGTCTGCTCTATTGTTGCTCTGGTAATAGCCCTTGGGGACCACACATCATCGTAATCGCAAAAGAGGGGTTTTGACAAACGGCTGTGTGCTCCCCAAGACACTGAAGGGAAGTGGAACATGAATATTATTTAACATGAAAGATCGTGGTTGGGCGCTTATTGTCTCCTGTATTAGTATTGGTTATCATTATTGACATGTCATCGGTTGACAGGCTAATGAGTGCTGTGACGGGTTCAGTGCCTGAGCCCGTAGGCCTCCCTTATTCACACTCGGTCTGTACTTTGCTTGTTGATAGAATTACCCTGGGGAAGAGAAGACCATATTTCTATGGTAATTTGTCACATTGGACTCCCTATTCTAGCTTTTTACAGCAAATTTCTTGGAACTTCACATCACCTCCAAAAAATTAGACTTTCATTTGTCAAAACCCTTCAGTTATTTAGTTATTTCTATGAACCTCCCCTAATGTTCATATTCCTTCTCCAGAAGCTTGTTTTAATCGACATTTACCCATGAAATTTTTTAAAATTTAAATCTTTCCTCATTCCTTCCCTTCAATAAACCCATGCTGTTAGTACAGGAATGGAACATTCTAGCAGTAAATGATAAGAAGCTCAAAACTGAAGCTCCAGCGTCTCTTTGACCTTTCAGTTTCTCTGTTGACACAGTTTAGCTCAGATTTTCTCCCAATTGTTTAGTTATTACTACACATTAAGATGTCTTTCCCTGGATTTGTTAGCATGGATGGTTTCTGCAAGACAATAATCAGCACTCTTATACTGTGATTTAGGTAACCGCTGTAAAGAGTGTATTTGCCCCATGGTCCCTCTCAAGGAAAAAATGTTGCAATGGTTGTCAATCAAATTTAAAAGTTCAAAGCGGTAAAGGGAACTTGCTTCTAGCAGTGGGAAATCCAGGAAGACTAGGCTAGTTGATTATTGTGGGGATGCCAACAAAAATGACATGCCTTCACCTTTAAATAATTCACATAATCAGCCAATTTTAAGTGATGAGCTCTAAAGCTGTTGCCATCACTAGTTTCCTATTATAAAATCCGAAGTCCAGTAAATCCTCTCTGTAAAGTGGTCTTTCTGATCATAACTGCCTGATTGTCAAACCTAACTTCCCCAGTTAACTCTAGTGTTACTTCCAGTAAGGAGGAGCCATTACATAGCTTATGCTTTTCATTCTTCAACCTCAATATATGCACAGCACTAACATGCCTATTTTAAGCAACAGGTTTAAGCGTGAAGCATAGGTTGAAATTTTATCGATAAAACTACCTTATAATTTTCTTTTAAGGTATGTTCCGATTTCTGATGCGGCTTTTTCCTCAAAGCATTTGGAGACAGCCGTTTCCAAGATTATACGTACCTCTCAGTTCCCCCTTTCTATTGTGGATAAGTCTGTAATTTGTTAACACTAGCGTATTTACGAAGAATAGCTGCTAATTTTACCTTTTTTTTGGTCTCCAAGTCTTTAATACCTCAAAACCATTTTGACTTTTATCAGACTAGCTTGATACCTAACTTGGTGATAGATTTCATTATACAGTATTGCCCTCCTTTGAGTGTTGAGGTTTTACAAGCTAATTTATTAATTGCCATTTGGGGGTAATAGTCTCGAAGTGTTATTGAAATACTTTTCTTTGCAGTTAATTCTAATGGTTTTATTTTATTCAAGCAGAAAAGATTAGGGTTGTTGATTATAGAAGGAAGGCACAACATTATGCATGTTGCATGAGATTTTTCATAATTTTGACCATCCTTTACATTCAGGTCTTCCTGGACAGTTCCATCCAGTTCATAATACTAGGCATGCAGTTAATTCTAATAGTCAGGCCTTCTCCATCATGAGGCTCATACTACACAGTATTCTAGAAGTTTTATTCCAGCTGTGACCAAGTTGTGGAATGATCTTCCTAATCGGGTAGTTGAATCAGTAGAACTTCACAAGTTCAAAGTTTCAGCAAATGTTTTTATGTTGAACAGGTTAACATAAGTCTTTTTATAGTTATATATGAATTATCTGTTTTAATGTTATTAATGTTTTTTTAAATATTTTATTTTAATTTTTCATTACTTATATCGTTTATTTATTTCCTTTCCTTACTGGGCTATTTATCCCTGTTGGAGCCCTTGGGCTTATGGCATCTTGCTTTCCCAACTAGGGTTGTAGCTTGGCTAGTAATAATAATACATATATACATATACCAAGGCACTTCCCCCAATTTTGGGGGTAGCCGACATCAAAGAAATGAAACAGAAAAGGGGACCTCTCCTCTCTACGTTCCTCCCAGCCTGACAAGGGACTCAACTGATAATAATAATAATAATAATGATAATAATACCACTCTCGGCTTTGCCTTTACTATAGCCTCATTTAGTTTTTGTTATATTAGAAATTTGACACCAATAACTCCTTTTGTTATAGCTAAGAAATTCATTTAACTCTTGATTCAGGGTAATATTTCCGGCCTAACCTACCCTGTTTCAAACCTTAATTTATCAAGTGGTAACTGATGGTTTTATTGCACTAATCAGTAAAGTCTATTAGTACATGGTATCTACCAGATATTTCTTACAGAGCTTCAAATTCTGTATTTACTTTGCCTGCTCTTCAACAGTAAAACATTCCTCTCCTAGATTTCTATCCAATCTTTTAGACTACTATAAAACTTGCGAAGCTCAAAACCGAGATGGTAGCCTGGATCCATATATCCCTCGTTTTGATTATGCAAGTACCTCCAAGTCTCTTCTTGTCCCCGGGATGTTAGTCTAGATATTTTAGTGCTCCTCTTGTGAAATAAATGCTCTTTGTTTTTTCTTATTCTCACAGTTTGGCTGGTATGGAACAAATTCAGGACTGTGAACTGCACAATGACACTTATAACTCTTTTCCGGCTCCTTTAATGGTTCACAGATCTGTGGCTCCTATTGTCGGAATGTTTAAGAAGGTGGCCGTGCAAAGCCAATCTGCTTAAACAGCCCATCTCAAAGTCAATTCATCCAACCCATCTGAGCTACATCTAACCATGTTGAGACTATCCACCATATTCCTAAAAATAAAGGGTTGTCAAAGCCTTCTATTCTAGGTTTAAAAAAAAAGTGAACCAATAATGTATATCAGAGAAATGGATGTTCATTTTCATAGGTGCAAAGTTAAGTCTCTGTTAATGACTAACACTAGAGTACTGTTGTTTTGGAGTTAAAATTTGTATGGTTCTCTTGTTATTTCAAGAAACTTCTAATTCAAGCCTTTAAGGGATATATACCCCATGCTTTATTATGTGATAAAGCTTCTGGTAATAGGTCTATTCATTTTAGGTATTATATCAGATGCATCTTGATTGAGTATTGAAAGACCTCCAGGAGTAAGGTAAATTTTCTGTAATTAGGATGTGATTTTACAGTATATAAAAGTTCAGAATTTTTAAATACCTTTCTCTTGAAGATCTTACTGCTAAAACACTCAACCTAATTGCCCAAGTGAACTACAAACACTATCAGAATAGGCTTTGCAGAACAAGATGATTTTGTCTTCCTTTAGTCAAAAATGTTTTTAGGCATAGGTTTGCCTTAATTCCCTAAAAAATGGATGAAAGAATTTCAGCAGAAAAATGGGTTCTTTGTTAAGTAAGAGCCATTTAGTATTATTTGGACAAAACTACAGGTATTGGAAGTAGTGTCCTTAATTTGTTTTGTGGGATGAAGGTCCCTATTCACCATTTGACCAAAAAATGCAATGTCATTCCTAGTGTGAAGTTTGATCACAGGAGATCACAAAGATTTAGATCCAAAATCTAATAATTAAAAGGCTTAAAAGTGAAGGTACACGATATTTGTAGTACAGTACAGCTACTTCAATGGCGTACCAAGGCAAACTTAAAGAATCTTTGTTTGCTTAGGACTATTGCTAGGCTCTAGGCCGTATAGTGGCTGCAGGGCCATGGTCTTATTCATTTATAGTTAACATATAACTCTTATTAGCAAATATACATAGTTTTAATTTAATAATCGATTTGGAATCAATCTAAAGTATCATCTAGATCAAGAACTATTATTGGAGCAATCTATATAGTCTCAGTATATTCAATACCTCTAGCAAACAATCTGGAGTCTCATACAGTGTTTCAAACTGTATTTTAAGATGGTTTGTTGTTAGTAATCTAGACCAGGTCAGGAAATCTTGACCATGGTATACTGTATTGCTTTTACTTAAAATTTATCTTATCTCTTCCTTCACTGGCATCCCATCCCACCTCCTGCAGTGTAGGAGTCAGCATTATGGACATCAGTGGAGGTTCATAGAATTTTTATTTTTATTTTAATAAGATATCTTTTTTCTATACTCGCCTGATGTTCATGTTCGTGCGCACCCTTTTCCCCCTTTACTAAGGTCATGTCTTTATTGAGATGAAAGTGGGTTTTTATTTTTCAGTTCTAAAAATCTTGCTGTTAAAATGTTATTTTCCTTAGTAAAATAAATTTTTGAATATACTTACCCGATGATCATATAGCTGCATCCCTGCTGCCCGACAGAAAAAATCTACGGGAGGAATACGCCAGCGATCGCTATACAGGTGGGGGTGTACATCAACAGCGCCATCTGTCAAGTAGGTACTCAAGTACTCGATGTCAACAACGAACCAATTTTCTCCTCTGTCCCACTGGTTCTCTATTGGGGAGGAAGGGTGGGTCCTTTAATTTATGATCATCGGGTAAGTATATTCAAAAATTTATTTTACTAAGGAAAATAACATTTTTCAATATCAAACTTACCCGATGATCATATAGCTGATTCACACCCAGGGGGGTGGGTAGAGACCAGCATAACAAGTTGACATTATGAGCTAAGTATTCCGTATTTCATTTTAGCAGTTATTCAAAATAACAAGCATAAAATAAATAAGTACCTGGTAAGGAAGACGACTTGAACAATTACTCTGCCTTTTTAAGTACGTCTTCCTTACTGAGCCTCGCGATCCTCATAGGATGCTGAGCGACTCCTAGGAGCTGAAGTATGAAGGGTTGCAACCCATACTAAAGGTCCTCATCAAAACCTCTAATCTAGGCGCTTCTCAAGAAATGATTTTGACCACCAGCCAAATCAAGTAGGATGCGAAAGGCTTCTTAGCCTTCCGGACAACCCAAAAATATTTCAAGAGAAAGATTAAAAAGATTCTGGAATTAGGGAATTGTAGTGGTGGAGCCCCCACCACTACTGCACTCTTTGCTACGAATGGTCCCAGAGTGTAGCAGTTCTCGTAAAGAGACTGGACATTCTTAAGATAAAAGACGCGAACACTGATTTGCTTTTCCAATAGGTTGCGTCGAATCTATTTTGCAGAGATCTATTTTGTTTAAAGGCCACGGAAGTTGTGACAGCTCTAACTTCGTGTGTCCTTACCTTCAGCCAAGCTTGGTCTTCCTCATTCAGAAGGGAATGAGCTTCTCGTATAAACAGTCTGATAAAAATAGGATAAAGAATTCTCTGACATAGGCAAAGATGAATTCTTAACTGAACACCATAAAGCTTCAGACGGGCCTCGTAAAGGTTTAAATAGAACTTAAGAGCTCTTACAGGACACAATACTCTTTCTAGTTCATTTCCAACCATACGATAAGTTTGGAATATCGAACGATATTGATCAAG
This sequence comes from Palaemon carinicauda, assembly GCF_036898095.1. Taxonomy (NCBI): domain Eukaryota; kingdom Metazoa; phylum Arthropoda; class Malacostraca; order Decapoda; family Palaemonidae; genus Palaemon; species Palaemon carinicauda. The sequence goes on from NC_090746.1 coordinate 54,387,821, forward strand.
GCCGAGAAGGCAGCTCGTGTTTGGCTAGAAAACCAAGATGTAGAACATGTAGCCGTTTCGGATGAGAATCCGATGTTCTTGCTGAAGGCATGAATCTCACTGACTCTTTTAGCTGTGGATAAGCATATCAGGAAAAGAGTCTTAAAGGTGAGATCTTTCAGGGAGGCTGATTGAAGTGGTTCGAACCTGTCTAACATAAGGAATCTTAGAACCACGTCTAAATTCCAACCAGGTGTAACCAAACGACGCTCCTTTGTGGTCTCAAAAGACTTAAGGAGGTCCTGTAGATCTTTATTGTTGGAAAGATCTAAGCCTCTGTGACGGAAGACTGATGCCAACATGCTTCTGTAACCCTTGATAGTGGGAGCTGAAAGAGATCGCTCTTTCCTCAGATATAAGAGGAAGTCAGCTATTTGAGTTACAGAGGTACTGGTCGAGGATACGGATACTGATTTGCACCAGTTTCGGAAGATTTCCCACTTCGATTGGTAGACTCTAAGGGTGGATGTTCTCCTTGCTCTAGCAATCGCTCTGGTTGCCTCCTTCGAAAAACCTCTAGTTCTCGAGAGTCTTTCGATACTCTGAAGGCAGTGAGACGAAGAGCGTGGAGGCCTTGGAGTACATTCTTTACGCGTGGCAGACGTAGCAGGTCCACCCTTAGGGGAAGAGTTCTGGGAACGTCTACTAGCCATCGAAGTACCTCGGTAAGTTATTCTCTCGCGGGCCAGAGGGAAGCAACTAGTGTCAACTTTGTCCCTTCGTGAGAGGCGAACTTCTGCAGTACCTTGTTGACAATCTAGAACGGAGGGAATGCATATAGATCTAGATGAGACCAATCTAGTCGAAAGGCATCTAAAAGAACTATTGCTGGGTCCGGGATAGGTGAGCAAAGTATTGAGAGCCTCTTGGACATCGAGGTTGCGAAGAGATCTATGGTTGGCTGGCCCCAGGTGACCCAAAGTCTCTTGCATACATCCTTGTGGAGGGTCCAATATGTTGGAATTATTGTCCCTTCCTACTGCGACAATCTGCTAAGACATTCAAGTTGCCTTGGAAGAAACTTGTTACTAGTGAAAAGGCTAGACCTGTAAAACAGGAGAGGAGGTCACTTGCAAACTCGTACCATGTCAGAGAGTAGGTCCCTCCTTGCTAGGAGATGTACATCAAAGCAGGGAGTTGTCCGTGTTCACCTCCACTACTTTGCCTTGAAGGAGAGACCTGAAGCTTTTCCAGGTCAGACGTACTGCCAGAAGCTTCTTGCAGTTGAAATGCATTGTCCTTTGACTCGAGTTCCATAATCCCGAGCATTCCCTACCGCCTAAGGTCGCACCCCAGCCTACGTCCGATGCGTCTGAGAAGAGAACGTGGTTGGGAGTCTGAACAGTCAGGGGAAGACCCTGTCAAAGGTTGATAAAGTCCTTACATCAAGTCAGACCAGACTTATCTTCCGGAAACCGGGATCGAGACCGCTTCTAGCGTCTTGTCCTTTTCCAGTGAAGAGCTAGATGAAATCGAAGAGGACGGAGGTGTAGTCTTCCAAGTGACACCAATTGAACCACGGATGACGGTGTCCTAACCAGACTCATCCACAGCCTGACAGGGCCGTGTTCCTTCTTCAGCATCTTCTGGATGGATAGCAGAGCTGGGGGTTGATCGTCTTGTTCAGCCATGTCCTCATCAGAGGGTTCCTCATCCGAAACTGATGAGGAAACGGCAACGGAGTGGGCAACGTCTGACTCGCTGAATCCGGTCGCACTGGTGGATGCGTGATGGAGCCGGACACAAGATCATGGTACTGCTGCACAGTCTGTGAACTGTCAACCATGGGGAAGCGAGGAAGTACAGCGACAACCCGAAACTGTCTAGACTGTCTGGGTTGTGCAGACAACCCCTTATCGGGTTGCTGAGGTTGCCGCACTGCGTCACAACAAGTCAGCTCTGCTGGTTGTTGAACGTCTTCCCAGTGACACACTGAACGTCCACAACCACCTCCGAGAGTCGCTTAACGTCAACGTGCGACTGGCAACCCACACTGGGTCGCACCGGTGGAGGAACCATCTCAACTGGCGGACGTGAGTAGGATACCTCAGCGTCAACAGGGCGTACAACCAACCGGTAGGAAGGTTGTTGGCAAGAAGGTTCTTCTCCGTAAAAAACTCTCTATCAAGGACTAAGCTTGGACTGCATGTCTTGCAACAAAGCCCAAGGTCTATGGGAGCAGGTGTGGCAACAGACGGGGTTAGCGACTGAAGCGGAACCATTTACCCTCCCTGGAAGCATGTTATGCTTTAATTAAAGTCCATAGGAGGCTAAGCAGCTTAAGGCTCCTCTCCAAATGACAGAGTCCTCAAGGGAATATCAGAAGGAGGGAGAACAGCACTTTCTCATCTACAGGAACCATGTCCGAGAAAAGCTAGGTTATCTCAGTGAGGGTTTCACTGGTGCATAAGCAGCAGACCAGAAGGCAACGTTATGAAACTGCTTGACAGTCTGTGAACTGTCAAAAACTGAACTGCCAACCCCAACAGGTGCGTGAGGACATACAGCACTGGTGTATTAGTAGCACACCAGAAGGCAACGTCATGTAACTGTTTTGACAGTCTGTGAGTTGGCAACAACCAAAGCTGTGTGGGGAAGCCTCAACTCCTGACTGACTAGTTTGCTGCGGGCGAGTGGCGGTAACCACAGTGTGTTGCGGAGGTTGACACACCGTGTCAAAACACGGCAGCTTGTGGTAGCTCACGCACGGCAACGGAGTGCTCCGTGTGTCTGTGGGAGTCAGCATGCATCTGGCAGGGTCGACTGCGCATGGGTGGAGGAGCTCTCACAACAAGAGTGTGGGAGCAGGCAGCCATGCCGGGCGCACAACCGTGGCAGGCTGTAGGCCAACGGGTGCATCGTCAACCTTCTCCGCAGAATGATTGTGGAAGCTGGCAACAACAAAAGCGGAGTGCTGGTGCGTGGGAGGGACTGCCGTGGGTTGCGGAGCATGCCGCATTGCGGCAAAACACGGCAGCTTGACAGCACCTTCCCACTGCTGATGCGGTAGCTCACGCATGTCAACGGAGGGTGCAGCATGAACATGCGTCTGGCAGGATCGACTGCGCATCGGTGGAGCTCTCACAGGTGGAGTGTGGGAGCAGGCAGCCGCAGTATCTGCTGAGCGCACAACCGTGGCAGGTTGTAGGTTAACAGGTGCAGTGTCAACCTTCTCAGCACGATACTCCTGCATGAAGGAAGCAAGCTGAGACTGCATATCTGCAGCATGGACCACTAGGGTCTATAAAAGACGGCAACAAACGGAGCTACTGTCCGTTGTGACTGAGGGTCTAAAACAGTTGGTGCGGCAACAGACGGAGTTACTGCCTGTTGCGGTACCACCTTGCCTCTCTCGGAAGGTGTGCAGTCGTCGGATGACTGCAGCGAGTCCGGACTGACCCAGTGGCTACACCTAGGCTGTTGGACTTGCGCGGAAGGGACCTACTTGCACTTAAAAAAGCTGCAAGATTTGGTCCATGGTTTCTGCGAGAAACCTCTTCCGCAGACGAGGAATAAATGGGCTCTCTCGTCTTTGTGTGGGTGGGGTGATCACGTCGGCAACGTGTGTAGATACACCCGAAACCACGGAGGGAAACGTCTGTTCGTCGATCAAGGCCTGTGGAACCCATAAGTCCTTCGACATTACTTCTCCCCTGGGCTTGGGAGCTTGTAAGAGGTATCGGACTAGGTGAACCACTGGCACGAACAGACGAACCCTCGAACGCAACACTGTAACACTTTGCGCAAATCACTTTATCACTTTTGATTTTCTGTTAGCACTTATTTCACTGAAATCGAAACTTTTAACTGATTTCTATCTGAAACACGCAATCCTATCCTTCATTAAAAGGTAGTAATTGCGAAAACAGTATTACAATGCAACAGAAAAACATAATTAAAGATAAAGAATTCAGTGGCTGGAAAAGAGACTAAACACTAGATCAAATAAACTACGTTTAAAATCTCTCACCGCATAAAGCCTGGGAACAAGAATAAAACTCTAGAAACGTTTTACCTTCTTCCCCTACAGCGACTAGGGAGAAGAGTAAAAAACGAGAACAACGTTACCCGCTTGAACGAAACGTTTATTCTCCTCTCTCTCCCTCCGTCTCTATCTCTCTCTCTCTTCTCTCTTGACTTAGAACCTGAGAGAAGAGCCCAATTATATATCGTTAAAACATTTTATTTGATAAAGGAAAAAACTGAAAGGTTTCCCAAATAAAAAGTTCCTTTATTTAGAATTTAAACCATTTAACTAAGAAAGAATGAACGAAACGCTAGAATCGGTTTACTCTTACTGCAACGTGAAACCGTGAAATACTCTCTCTCTATCGTAACGATAGAGCGCAAGTTGAACGTTCTGAACGTCAACAACTGCGGAGACTAAACTAAACGTTAGTTCATCTTTGAAAACAGTACGAGACTATCAAAGAAATTCTTTCATAAAACATTAAAATTAAAAAAGTATTAAATTCTTAAAAGGTAAATACGATATGACGGGCTCAATGTTAATTAACTTCGGTTCCAAGTAAGGACCGCCTACTATTAGGAAAGGTCGCATATAAACAAACATAAAAATTAATTTTTATAAGTTTATAATAAATGGAAAGTTAATCGAAGAGGCCTATAAAGGCGGAGAGTTATAAAATAAATAGATCTATAACTTGTTAAGCAAATTACCAAAAACCTAAACACACTTCTGTCTAAGGGAAGGGTCGGCCATTTAAAAGTGAAAGAGAGTCCATACTCTCTTCGTCACCAACACTTCCGTCTAAGGGAAGGGTCGGCCATTTAAAAGTGAAAGAGAGTCCATACTCTCTTCGTCACCATAATTAAATCTATCTAAAACGAGTTCAAGTTTTGAAATGAAGATAAAACCCTGCATAGCGAAAGCTCAAAACTGGAATAGTGTACTTCACCAAATCATCGTGAAAACAAATCCAGTTAGGGACGGCGTATTTAGTAGGTCTTGCCTGTGGCACGACAGAGGGAAAATTGGTTCGTTGTTGACATCGAGTACTTGAGTACCTACTTGACAGATGGCGCTGTTGATGTACACCCCCACCTGTATAGCGATCGCTGGCGTATTCCTCCCGTAGATTTTTTCTGTCGGGCAGCAGGGATGCAGCTATATGATCATCGGGTAAGTTTGATATTGAAAATTGTCAATTAAACCGAGCTTATGGAGAAGCAGCAATATGAACATCTGGCGAGCATAAAAATTAAATTATATCAAAATTTCAGTTTTTTCACATGAATTTAATAGACGCAGAAAATGCAATCACAACAATATGACATTTGAAAAAAAAAAAAAAAAGTTATCAAATCACAACATTATCACAGATTCACCATTCCAAAGATTACGTCAGGTTAATAGCTGCTAGCAGTTTGGTAGGTACATAATCTTGATAACCACTAGTGTTACCATATATTTCCTTTTATAAGATGACCCTAAAATCCAACCATGAAAATGGGGTTTGACTTACACGGTCGATATGAAAATCACACCTTGAATTCCAAGTGATGTTTATTGATAAAATAGCCTAAGTCCTTGGTACAATAACTGATGATAAAGGTAGCCAAACCATATTACCTTTCATATAATTAGCATGACTTCTTGATAAATAGGCTACTTGAGGAAATATCCCACAATAATGAAATCAACTGTTATATAGGAGTCCAGCCGATAATATGTAAACAGAATTATGGTTGCGTTCTCAGCAACCTTCATCTTTCTCGTCCATTAACCTTTAGATAATTTTAATGGTATCGTTAGTAATGATAGTAATAAAATTTAGATTAGCCTATTGTTTTTTCATTAAAAATTCACCATGATTTGAATTACCCTCTTTCCAATCTTGCTCCATCTTTTCACACACTGTCATCATTGTTGACTGCGACTTGTAGGAACTTTCAGGGATATGGCAAGTAAATTACAGTATTTGTAATAACATCATTACTAGCTCTTAACATCACTTGCATATGTAAACGAAACAAACATAAACAAAAATGCTTTCTGTTTTAGGCGGAATTTATTGGTAAAACATATGAAATGGCTCTTTTGAATATCTCAGGATCAAGTAAAATATTACTATTAAATAACCAATTCTTGGCGAGATATATGTTGCTGCAAAAGCTAACCTACACACGTGTAAATGCTTTCATTTGCTCGTCATAATCGGCGATGAAATGTAAACAAAGCAACGGCCTCTGTTAGGTGGCATGTTTAGCAAAAGCACAATACAAAATCTTTAATTTATTTTGGATTTCCAAGTACTGTATACACCAAAAGCTAGCCAGTACACTTGATTGTTTTGTATTTCACCAGTCATCTTATGCAGCCGATATTACATAAATTCATTAAAATTTGCTCTTAATTTTTTACCTCATCTTATCTGGAGGTTGTTTTATGCGCAGAAATATAAGGTAATTTTTTTTGGATTAGTTATTCTTTTCTCTGTACAAGAGTACAGCGTACTTCATTTTAGCCAATAATGGCTCTATTTGTATGAAAACTTATAAGTAACTTGACTAGCTATGGCCAATTACTGTACACTAAGTTAGTGACCTGATAATGAGCTGAATAAAAGCTGAATGAATTAGATAAGCCAGAATTTAAGTAATTTTTACCCTTAACATATAATTTGAAACTTATTTATTGTTACAGATAGCCACAAGTGACATGCTTGATACGAGATTATCTTCCTGCCATTGGCACAAGGTTTGTAAATAAACAAAGGTTGTGAACTGTCACTGTATTTCAAGGGCTACTGGTTGAATATGTACACAATTAATTACAGGAATGAACATATGCTGCAGCATCTTTAAATAAATCATTAAATCCATGAATACTATATAGAAAAAAAAAGAAAAAGAAAAAACATGTCTTTTCACCACTCACGTTACACTGGTGGGTTTGGAATTATAACATGTATTAAAAAAATCTGCATCATTGGAATCCCCGAGTTTTTACATCACAAGCTCGTTTGATTAGGTCTGCAAAACATACAAATACTATAATTGTAATGACCATGATGACTGCCTGTGATAAATGTAATGACAAATTTTAGATGCACCAGGCATGAGAATTATGGATTAAAGCCCAAGGATGTGTATAGAAAGACTTAATATGTGGTCCATATGATTCTCATAAATTTATTAAATATTTTAACTATGAATTTACATGCTTATATTCCCAGAAAGAAATAAAAATGGGGAGGGGAAATTATTACCTAACTGCCACCACTATATAAGTATAATCAAGATGAAAATGATTACAGTAGTTTAAAATATCATGACAATGGTAATGCAAAGAAACATATCTACAAAATGGATGGAAGTAAAAAATAAAAGCAATAAACAGGAATCAGACCAATGCCTTGATCCTAAAAAGGTGGGTAGCCAAAAGGAAAGAAAATTAAAAAGAAATAAGTAGTGGGGCATGGTAATAGGAAGAGGGATATACAGAAAAAAATCTGTGGTGCTGACAGATAATCAGTCGGTAGATTACATCATTTACAACAGAGGGAGGTAAATATACAACAAGGCTAGGTGGGGCATATGGCAGAAAAACCATCTTGACCGTTGGCTCACACTTGCAGACTGCATTGCACTACACCTTCAAATCTTATAAACCAGGCACAACAGAAGTGAGGCCCCAGTCTTTGGTTTCTACAGAGGCATGGGGCTGTTGGAAGTAAAGCTCTGCTTATGCTACATGTTGCACAGCATTTTAACCAGGATATGGGGGTTTTATGTTCTGGAGCCAACTATGTGACCAAAATATTTTTACAAGTCTGTACATTATTCCATGAACTCATTTATTCAATTACATATTACATAACAAAATGGGCAATTGGAATTCCACATTCCTACAGCCAAATATGTACAAAAGAAAACCTGTTCCATTAGAACCTTTCTAGTTAGCTGTTGATTGTAACCTCTGAGGAAATGGTTACACAAGACGTGTGGTTCGGACACAGTGTATGGGAAGATTACATGATATGGTGGGTGATAAAACCTCTTTATTTCAGGCCACTACGAGGTTCTTACATCACCACACGTCTACACAACCACACTAATCCGGCCAGTGCTGGTGGAAGGGTAAGTACTAAGACACTTTGTTTTTAATTTGCAATCTTCCACATTATTAAATTGTTCTTGAAAGCATTAACAGCTACTTGGCTCCACTCTTGATCCTAGAGGAATAAGGAAACGAAATCACTGGTCAGGAGTCAAGATAGCTTATTCCAATGAATAGAAATGATTCCCGTGGCCATCATAATTCTTGAAAGGCAACTGGAGTTCGAGCAGCGAGAGGGGTCCATGACAGCTTTGGAGAGTGAGGGTGGGAAGCCAACAAGCCGAAGGTGCTTCAATGGGGGGAGGCCCATGGAGCTCTTAAGACAGGTGCTCCCAGGGATGAGCTTAATCAATGAGTCAGGTGAGCTACAAGGGAGCCTAATAATCAAAGTCCAGGTCATGAACACGAAAATGCGCATTAACACCTCCGAAAACTTGCTTGGTGCCAAGGAATTTAAACATTTACATAAAAAAAGTTTAAACCATTTCTACAACAACTTTCTTAAACACCAGCAACTTAGATGGTTGTCAGGCACGTTTCGGAATATGTTTTGACTCCCTGAATCTTAACAAAATCGTGTGACCCAGACACATCACTGGTCAGGCACCCCCTGCATTTTGACCTGAATTAGGGACTAACATCAAGCTGTGTTAAGCCCTAATGGTACTTCTACTAGAGAATCACCTAGTTCAAGATCTCCTTGTAGTCACAGCTTGAGTTCATTGGCAATTTTACTTGCAATGTTTTTAAAGCCAATTGAAGTCCCTGATATTCTCTTGAATCTTACACCATTTAAACTAAGTCTAGGCAACTTGCACACCTGAAAGAAAAAGAGGAGTGATTAGAGAATATTCCAGTAATAGAGTGCAGTTTGTAATTAAAAAACTTGAAATATTGTTAACCCTGTGAACTTACAACCTTTATCCCATTGTCTGAGAAAGCAGTCTAGCTTGCCATTACCCAAAACTAGCCAAGTAAAGAAAAAACCTGTGAAAGACTATTACAAAATATGGAATCCAAGAAGGCAACCTAATAGTTTTATGATACATATCTGAAACATGTATTAATTCCAATTGTAATCTACAACTGTCATCATATGCAGACAATTTTTGGCAGTAATTTATACTAAAGTTACTCAATATTATTACTTCCTAAGCTAGATACAAATTTTCTGGTAATTTAACTGAAAAGTTGAAATGTGCTTAAAAACATAATGCTATTTTTATTATTATTAACCCTTTTACCCCCAGGCTCTTGAAATTTCCAACCCTTAACCCCCAGGGGGTTATTTTTTTCCCAGCACATTTTGCAGTATATATTTTTTAAATGGCTCTAACAACCTTAATTTTTGTCACAGAGAGGTCAGGTTAGTCTCATTCTCTTGGAAAATGCCTGAATTTTCTCAAAAAATTATAAAAAATATGAAAAAAAAAAAAAAAAATTTATTGCATTTTTTTGCAAGGACGTACCAGTACGTCCATGGGGGTAAAGGGATGGGTTTTGTGAAACGTACCAGTACGTCCTTTGGGGGTAAAAGGGTTAATTGCTAAGCTACAACCCTAGTTGGAAAAGCAGGATGCTATAAGCCCAAGGGCTCCAACAGGGAAAATAGCTCAGTGTGGAAAGCGAACAAGGAAAAATAATATTAAAGAGCAACAATATTAAAATAAATATCACTTTATAACTATAAAAAACATTAACAAAACAAGATTAAGAGAAATAAGAGATATGATAGAACAGCGTGCCCAAATTTACCCTCAAGCAAGAGATCTCTAACCCAAAACAGTGGAAGACCATGGTACAGAGGCTATGGGTACTACCCAAGATTAGAGAACAATGGTTTGATTTTGGAGTGTCCTCCTCCTAGAAGAGCTGCTTACCATAGTTAAAGTCTCTTCTACCCTTACAAAGAATATGCCAGACTATTCGGTGTGTGAGTGTATAGGCAAAGGGAAAATGAACCGTAACCAGAGAGATGGATCCAATGTAGTACTATCTGGCTAGTCAAAAGACCCCATAACTCTCTAGTGGTAGTATCTCAATGGCCTGGCCAACCTATTTCTATATAAATTACAACAGGATGCTAATGAATGATAACAAAAAATTGTTAGCCAATGGAACAAGACATTTGATGCTTAAAGCATTCAATATTTTGTTGACCAAGTAAATTTATCACTTCTCTATTCTATTAAGCCCTTTTACTGAAAATAATTAGAACCCAAAGTTAGAGGCAGCAGAATTTAATGCCACCAATCTTTCCAGGGAAGTTGATCATCATTTAAGCTTTTTTTTTTCTTTTAATTTTATTTTATAATTTTAAACACAAACTTGTGCGAGCCAATAAAAATTAGATTGACAGATTTGAAAGTTGGATAAAGGGAAATATAGTACAGTATTTATATTCAATCAAAAAGAGAATGCTTGCAAGACATACTGTACAAAGTACAGAAAATTAAAACTAGAATTATCTGTATTGGAAACCGGCTTAGTTTAGAAAGCCAAGAATTTCATAATTTTACGATGTACCCACACAATCGTACATGTAAATTATCTACTATATAATCATAACTAGTTCTATGGGGCGATTAAAGAATCATTGGGCAATATAGGATTAACTACAAAAATTGCTAAAGGCTAAAAATCTGCTGGATGACCCTAAACCATCAATTCATAGTTTCTATTGTCAACTAAATACACTTAACACTGCCTTATTAATCAAAAATTAGAATTTAGCGCAGTTCAACATCTCCATAGTAGGTACAATGCGGGTCCTGAATTACGAGCTTTCCCATTTGTTTGGTCACTAGTTTTCAAAAATAAATTTTCTCTTCTGCGAAGCTGTTCAAAGTCTGCGAGTAAAGCACTACAAAACATATCAAATCTATTGTCTTTTCAAGTACATTGGTAGGACAAGGTACGGTGCTCGGTAATATATGTACCCAACTATACTTACTTTACATTTTATTAACATAATTTCATAATAAATAGCCCATTAAAGTTAAAATTCCATGTCAATAATGAAATAAACTTTTAACTGTGAGAGTCCAAGTGACAAAATGTAAACAGAGTTGTGGTTACTTCTTGGCAACCTTTATCTTTCTCTAACCTTATCATAATTTTAATGGTGGTGTTAATAATGGTATATTAAAGTATTATTTTTGTTTTTGTACGGTAAATAAAAAGTTTGATTTTTTTTCCCTATGGGTGTTCAAGGTTTTCAAATGTAAGCTGGGTTCATTTATCGGCGGTGATTAGCCAAACTTTCAATAACGAGTTGGCAATATTTTCTGTCACATAGATTTACACACACACTCATTTTCACTTTCTCTCTCTCACAGGTGCTATACAACTCTTACATGTAGTAGAAGAAACCAGAATATTTGTTTCCTTTAAAAAGTGTTGATTAAATATGACAAAAAAATTATACCGTGTACAAATCCATTTCCAGTTGTAGCTTAAAACATCCGATTTTGTCAGCAGACCCCTATTTTTTTGTTTTTTAAGGAAACATCATTGCATTCTAGAAAATTGCAATTCAGATAGTTAATTGTGCTTTAAGAAAACATTTACGTATTTTTGTTTTGAATTTCGAGTGTACATTAACAATCAAGTATTTACTATCTTCTTTTTGTTTTACTTTTGACTGTGATCAGATCAGCTGATAGCTAGCTGTTGCTCTCAAGAATTTTCGTACACACTATACTATTTCCTAAATTATTCAAAACATCTAAACAGTTAATATTACATATCCTATCATATTTTTAATTTAATACATTTATAACTAAAATCATTATTACTCAGATCTCCCTCTCTCTCTTACAAATGAAATGTTTTTTTCTTTACAAAAGTTTCAGTTAAATACTCACTGAGAGCCGGTAATTATTTTTATTTCTCGATCAACTAGGGTGTGCCATAGCATTTAGGGCACGATAAATGTATTTAAAAAGAAGTCTAGTTCTTTCTTCTCTTTCTTTACATATGGTTCCAAAATAAATTTGATAATTTATGAAAGCGGCTTATAACTGAAATCAGGAAAAGTATTTTGGGTGTGGGATGGACAATTATCCTTCGTATCAGTTTAGAATTATCGTAAATTATCAGTGTCATTCGCGGCAGTTTGCCATTGTTGATTAAACGCAAACAAAATGGTTTTCCTGTTTAGCTACGTATGTAAGAATTTATATTACGTACTACGGTAAATAAAAAAATATTTGTAATAACATGTTTACTAAAAGTTCAATACCATTGATCATTTGTGTTTCATGCGTTCGTCGTTCATTATGATTGACGCTGGAACATACAGTAAACAAACAGGTTTCTGTTTTAGGTGGTGTGTTTAGGAAAAACATTATATAAATCACATTCATTTATTTCAAATTCTAAGAAAAATTAAGTAAAACAACATTAGCAATAACAAAATCATCATATAATCAATACTTAGTAAGATAGCTGTTACTGCAAAAACTAACTCAAAACATATGTGTACTTCGTCTATTCGTTATGATCATCAGACAAACGTAAACAAAACAATGGTATCCGTTTTAGATGTATTTTTTTTTTTTTTTTTTGGATTGTCTAGGAAAAGCATGATTTACACTGATCCTAGTTGTACTTTCTAACTTTTTTCAAGTTATTAAAACTTTAAAACATTTTAAATTTTTTTATTTAAGTTGCCATTTGCCTAGTGGAGTTATTCCTGTTGTGCGTTTCGAAATAAGCGATTTTCCATTTATGCAGGGCCATTGATTGACTAAATTCTCGCATAATTCGGGACCTTACTGTAGTAAGTAAATGTTTGAGTGTAAACAGTATGTCATGAAAGTTCAGAAGTAAATTAACAGCCGTTCCAGTATACATGAATATCTTAAAATTGTGGGAGTATTCTTTATTGTCTTGGTATTATCTGTATATATTGCAAAATACTTTGGTACAAGAAGTTAAACAGTAAGGTGGAAATAATGTTCGAATACTCATGGATGTAGTCAAGTAGGTCAAATGGAGACGATGAAAAAACCCTAAAGATTACACCCCAATGCTCATTACAAATATATTAAAAAGTCATCATCATTATATAGTAGCCTACCACCATACAAACCAGATGTGTTACCAGTGTGTTCAGAAGCCTGAAAGTTCACAAGTTCAACATAATTTGGGTTAGAAATATAGAAACCCACCTTCATATGCCAACTCTCCACTGATAATACAGCTGATTTTCCTATTGCTAGCTAAGCTAACTAAACTATAGATGTAACAAGAATTCCTTCATTTACTCGATTTATAATTATTCACTGATATTCCTCTCATTTTTTTAACCAATAATTTAAATTTTTTTTCAAGTTTTCAGTCAAGTGATTGCCCTAACTAGAAAGTGTCAACATATATTAATAGAGGTAAGCGACAATTATATACAGAATTCCTATAGCTACTTGATCTTAATATGTAAAATTCTTTAAAAAGTTGATAATTTGCACTGGATATTATTTCCTTATGTCTAACAACTAACTAATTAATTTTTCTCACATACATTCTTTCTGTGATAAAGTACTTTTGATGTGCAGTCATCTAGCTAAACAAAGTTTCTTTTATTACATTATCAAACATTATCAATGAAGAATTAATAAAATACTTCAGGCACAATCTTTTCAAAATTAATAAGACAGCACATGCCCTTTGAGGTAAAAATAGCTGGCTTATGTCTTTTTGGCATTTAGGGATATAACCCAAAGCCTTGACATACTGTAACTGTTAGTGTATTTACTCCTTTGTTAAAAATAAGTACACTAACCCGCATTGCAAAACAGTAGTGGATAGTCTAGTATTGAAATACAGTATTAGCTGTACACCATTGTAAACTTTTTTTAATCACATTACTGTTCCATATTATAACTAAATGTCACCTAAAAACAAAAATTAGCTCAAGGCTTTTTTATAGAAGCTATAAATAAATGCTGAACATAGAGAATTTTTTTATTTTTCTTATATCATTGTGATGTGCTGTAACTTTGAGTCACTTTTTGTAACTAAATTCAAAAACATGAATCCTTATTATTCAGGATTTTACATTTTATTTAACTAATTAAAAAACATGAATCCTTATTATTCAGGATTTTACATTTTATTCAAGTTTGAAAAATAAAATTCAGAACTAAATAAAAATAATAGAAGTATCATTAAAACACGATTGAAACTTTGGACCTTAAATGACTACAATTATATAAGAATATTTCCAACCGATTCTACATCCCCAGTTAACAATCTGCTGACCAGAATGCCTGTGTATGTCACAAGGAATTTTATTGTATTTAGAATATCCCATTGCGAATGTAAATTAATATTTTAATATTTCATTGGTTTATAAGGTCTACAATTATTTCAATTATTTTGAAGTACTGTACTCTTTAATTAATATCAGTTTTATATATCTAATACCTTGAAGAATGATATAAACAACAGGAAATTACCATATTCATGTCTAATGGTACTGTGAGTGCAGTTAGTAATGAAATAGTTTATGTAATGTGTATGTACAGTTATTTTGAATAGTTTTGAAATTTTTCATGATTTTATGAACTAAAACAATACAAGTTTATTTTCTCCATTTCTCTAGTGGTATATTTTAACCCTTTGAGCAGCAATCCTGCACCAAATTAATTGGCACTCAAGCCCTAGGCCAAAACTGAATACGATAGGAATTTATATAATTTATAATTGTTTAATTAAATAAATTTTCTTTCCAATTACATGTTAATACTTTTTCATTTTCATATACATAAATAACAAATGAAAATGAGATAAACTGGTAATTACTGTATTGGACCATAGGAAGTAATAACACTGGATGTAAATGAAGTCCAGAGGCACTCAAAGGGTTAATAAAAACTACAAAGTCCAGTGGCGCACAAATGGCCAATAAAACAACAATATTCCAAAAATTACTAATTTTTCAAAGTTCAGCAGACTAGCAAAGTGGCAAACTAACTTACTCTTTAGCCACAAGATTTGAAATTCCACCATAATTTTTATCATTAACTTGACAAACTTTTGTATTAGCAGATTTGTCAGATAACGTTCGTATGGTGGAGGGTTACTGAATCTATCAAGAAAGTTATGTGGGCCAAGGAAATGCCATGGTGTAGAGACTTGAGAATGGATTAAGTAATCTTATAGAGTAAAGCATCATCACAAAAATAACTTATTGTTCTGGTGGTTTCAAAATATAATAATCTAAATGTACATTAACTTTAAAAAAAATCACATATAGGGTAATAAGAATGACTTACTGTAAAATTTACTGACCTCTCAGCATTTGATCAAGTCCGTAGATATTAGTTAAAGATTATAGTATACCTACACAGCCCTCAATTTATTTCTAGTGATGTCAAAAGATATTAACCATACACTATACTGTTGAAGGGGGTAGGGACATATCACTAAGATGGTTTCCTTCCAATTTAATTTATTGACAGATGCAAGAGTTTAGAATTAATGGAATCAGGGTATATGGCACAGCACCGAGGTCAAGGACGAGGTGGAACGGGGAAGGGAGATGATCTTACAATTTCATGTTAGAAAAGGAAGCAGGAACAGAGGTAAAGTAGAATGCTAAAATGTGGGTACAGCTATGGGGAGAAGGAAACCTGAACACTATTAGGTGAACTTTGGACAATATATCCTTCTGTGAAGCCAGAAGCAGGGACGGGTATGTTCCCTTGTTGAACAATGTCCTAGAGACCAACCACATACACTTGATCAGCACCCACCAAACCCTTTCTCCAGTTAAGGTAGGACCAGGCAATGACTTGCCAGGTAAATCTATAGGCATGTCAAAAACCCCCCTCCCAATCTCACAAGGATAGTAAGGTTGTATACATAAATGTACACTGTATGAGGAGGGCTCAAACTCTCAACCAACAGAATGCGAGTCATTTCTACTATGCTACCAAAACCTTAATAAATTTCATTCTTTTCTCAGCTTCGGCCCCACTTCTACTATTTGACTGAAGTCTTTGTTATGTGAATAAAATTGTACAAAATAGGAAAACTTTTCTAACTACAACATTAAGAAAACATTAAAATTTACCAACATATTCCTTGCAACTTAAATGAAAATACAAACAAGACAGGACACCAGTTTTGATAATTATTTAATGAAATCCTTGGATCGGGTTTATTAATGCTTTAACTTTACAATAAATTATAGAGCACTGTTGAAAAGATATTGCATATTTTTCCCAGATATAAAATCAAAATACTTGACCAATATAAGCTGGTATTAAAAGTTCAGAACTGCTACCCAGTGATATACGAAAGTTATCCTAAAGAATAACTATTCAAATTTCATTTCCTATTCTTTTTCAGCTATTTCAATTACAAGAAATTTGTTCAATTGTAGTTTTTCCCCCTTACTCTTATCTTAAAAACTACAGATATTTGCTTTCTTATGATACATGATAATGTCTTACCTCAATTTCCCACTGAACTAAGGAGTCTGTATTGTGGGGGTCTCCATATACACATAAAAGCAAGAACTTCTCTCGCTGCTCATAATCACAGTTGTTAGCATCTAATACCTGAAAAGAAAAGGAGAATGCCAGGAAGAGATATTAGTCCTGAAGGAATATTCAACATTCCCTTAAACTACATACAACTTCCCATGCTAAAGGTAGTAAAAAAAATATAATTCAAAAGTAAAATAAAAAGTGATGCATGAAGCGACTTAACACCACTTCTAAAATGCACTTTGAACACACTTACATTAAAAATACAAGACACTGTCCTGATACAGAAGCTATCTCACTACTATCAAACTATAAAATAAATCAAAATAACACAGAAACTGGGACTTTGGCTACAAAATTACATGCAAAGTAATAAAAGACCATTATCAGGCCAAGGAATCATGACAGTACCTCAATATTAAAATAATCCATGCATATATGTCAATCAGTTTACAAAAGCTTCAGTAACCCATCTCATGACCTGCTTTGATTCTTTACAAGCATTACTGGGAACATGAAATAAAATATTTAAAGAATTGAGAATATGTAACTTTATCTTTTTCTGTAAAATGTTTGGGGCAAGCTAAAATGGTGTCATAATACTAAAAAAAAAATAAACAAAAAAAATATTACATTAAAACATCCAAGGCAAGCTGGAACAAGGGGTGGGAGGGTGGGACACACTGGCAAAATGTCAAATTTACTAATATAAAAAAGGACATAATCTAACACTGCAGCAAGTCTGGCATGACATACCGTCATCTACAAGCACCCACAGTGAAGATTATATACTGTGGTACCTTATATTAATGACATAGATGTACACACACAGACCTATGAATTTAGAAGAACTATATACTGCATTTTTCCCGTTTTACTTAAGGCTATTGTGTTGTAGATTGAAGGTGGAAAAGGGAAGAGGAAACAAGAGTGAAGGTCTGATAGCTAAGATTTACTGTTGTTGTAGTTGTTGCTGTTGTTGAAGTGGAGGGCAGTTGTGATATGGTGATGGGTGAGGGGAAGAAAGTATGTTTGCAAACCTGAAGAATGGCATGGTACTGGGAAGGAGGGAGTGAGGGATTTCGAGGGAGATAGCTGCTAGCATGAAGACAGTGTTAAGCAGGACATGCAGCGGGTGGATTACTTGTCGTCGCTATTCATGGTGCGGGGGGTGGTCTACCTTGCGAATCTCAGCCATGATGTCATTGGGGTCTCGAGACGACGTCGTCTTCATACTCCATGTGAAGCGTAATGACCGAGGCTTAACTTGTTCATCATTATTCACTGATGTGCTGTTAGGGTAAGAAACAGTCATGAAGAAAAATATACAATATATACATACAAATTCAAAGTTATTATAAAATATTGAAAGACCAAAATTCAAGATGACCAGAAAACTGGAGCTAAGAATGTATCAATATAAGTATCCACTGGTGGTACAAACCTATTCTAAAAGAATATGTTAATAATTTAAAACTGGACAGATTTTATACACGTAGTCAGTCTGTTCCAGACCATTAAATGACATTTGGGGGGAATTTCCTGTGGAGATATAAGTGGTAAAATTAAAAATTCCATGAACCTCATTAACTCCAAGTCACCAATTCCTGTATATTAGATTAGAATTAAGGAAAAAATTCCAGTTTCTAGAAACCTACCACTACTAATGCTACCTTGTCATATAAATTTCTCTTTACACTCACACCTAAACAAAAACCTATATATCAAATATCATTGCGGAAATATTCATTTGATTTGAATATAATATGAATTGGATTAGTGTAAAAATTAAAAAATTACAAATTAATAACTATATCCATAGTGGACAAATGGAAGAGAAATTCTTGAACAGCAGTTGAAAATAATTATTGTACACTTTTTATTTTAATACAAAAGTTAAAAAATTATTTGCACACGGATCTATTGATTTTAAATCCTACAGACTCTATAATTTCTCTTTGTTAATCATGACTCCTAACATGTATGGACATTCTTCAAAAATATAATTACAAATTGAAAAATGCATTATTCACAATTCTTTTTAGGTATTCTTTTATAATCCTGGGACAAAGGATTAGCAGTTCACTAATATAACTAACTTATAGATTAAAGGTAAAAGGAAGAAAACAATGCATGTGTACGGGAAGGAAGGAATAAAAATAAATCTTAGTTCTTTCTACACTGTGCCGTGCAGTTAACAATATACAGTACTCATTACAAGGTCGAGGTATTTTGTGTCAAAACTGCTCACCAATGCTAGAACATAAAATAGTATTTGCATGTGTGATCTAATAGTCTCATTCTTACAAAGGATAAGACATGTACAGTATTCATATCAAGGTCCTAATTATTGCACATCAAATAATTAACCTGTTTTTCCCACCTAATGCATGCTATGGTAGATGTAGATATAAATATTAATATATAACTATTCTTCTACTTTTCAGTTCTTTTATCCTATATTTGCTTTACTTTCTTCACTTTAAATATTCATAATCAATTAATATTTTGAAAATCAGTTTTAAAAAATTCCATCCCCCATCTATAATCTGTAATTCAGAATATCCACCGACACCATCTGTTGTATAAGAAGATTAATATATTGCACTTATCACTTATTTTTATCCTCCCAATTTACTGTGGTTGCTGAGTTTATTTTCTATACATATATATACTCTCCTTTTCCTATAAAATTTTCATGATGTAGTGTGTCTCCATTTATTTTCATCTAATCCAATCCATTTTCAATTTGTTTTCATCTTTTAATAGTTAACTTCAACAGATTTCAAATAAATGGCCTGCCTTACTGTTGGTTATCTTAGTGTTTTAAGTTTTTCATTCTTCCTAGGCATCTAAAATTTATATTTGTTCTTCTTTCTCTATTAATACAGTTGTCATGTCAATAACCCAAATTTCATTCACTCAAGACAGTATATTAGAATATCAAATTACCTATCAACTATTCAAAAAGTGTCCTTGCCACCTGCCTCTTGGCTTTTAGCTTTTATTTCTCACTATTGTATATCGCCCTCCTTTTACTTGACTTTCTATCTTTGTAAAAGCTATTCAGGCCAATTAGCTTCTCAACTGGCCCTTGTAAATGAAGACTACACTAAGTATTCTAATCTTTCTTTAAATCCCTTTACAAGTATCAAGAAAGTTCACAATAGTGCAGCCTTTCATGGTTTTATTCTATCATTTCCTAATATTCCTATGAAACTTTAATTTGGACATAGTACCATTATTAGTGTTTACACAGTATATATGTTGACATTTCAGAACAGAATAAGGTACCCTGAACTGTACTTGCAATATTTTCCTTACACAATAAAAGATATCTTCAAATGCAATTTCCAGAACATTTGCTATATATATCCTAACGATACTGTTTCTAAAGTCTTTACTACTATTATTGACTGAAAAAGGCTATATGAAATCTATCAAAATCCCTAAACATTACAAGCAGCCTTGCAAACCTATGAAACAGGAAGCAACACCACAAACATCAAGGGAACATACAATTTAAGCTAGATAGTTTTGAGAATTCAGGGATAATCATATTTCTAGCATTAGGTCTTATCAATGTGTATATAAAAACGAGTCCTTGCTGAATTTGTCTTTCCTCTGTTTATATTTTTAGACCATTTCATCAACCGAACAAAAATGAACTGTCAAAAGGTCACAATAAATTGAGGTAAATCAATATACCCCTACTACATAATCATTACTGACCTACCCCTATTTGATAGGATATAACTGAAGTTGGTATGATTTGTTTAAATATATGCCATACAGTAAAGCATTTTCAGATTATTTTGCAGGAGCATTTTATGAACCCAGCAGTGGGATCGATGAAGATATATTCAGGCATGTCTTTTAATAAATAATAGTCCTTCATTATCCGTTTTACTTCAATCCCCTAATCTCTTCTATGCAAATAACTGACAAAATAAGATGATAGTATTTGGTATTCAATTTGAACCTCATAACTGGTCAAAAGTCTATATCGATTCATGATTTACTAGATGGATTTGATATTTTCATATTTTCTCTACCATATGAAGTATCTATTATTGCTTAAGAAAAAACAGCAGGAGATTTCAGAAAATAAAGTTTGGTACTGTATTATAGTCAGTTTAAATGATAAACAATATAAAAATGTTGATTTAAAGAATAGATCACTTAAATAACTAAGGCAAGCGATAAACTATGGAAAATGTTAAATCTTTCTTGGTAAGGAGAATAATGAATTCACAGGCTAATGGGTTATGAATTACAATGCTAAACCTGAAGGAATGTTCTTTCTTAATATGGAAACTGAAGTTTGAGACAGTTTTCTTCGCATGGAAACTGAAGTTCAAAAAAATCAAACCTATCAAAACATTATCCTCTGATAATAGAATCCTATCCCTATTATTTAATGAATTTGTCAGATAAAGACTGGGGAGACAAAGAAATGGCCAAGACCATGTTGAACATCTGACACTGGGTTAAACAAAGCAAGTTTAAATGATTGTAATGTAGTACGTACATACATATACCAAGGCACTTCCCCCAATTTTTGGGGTAGCCAACAACAACAAATAAAACAAAAACAAACAAGGGGACCTCTACTCTCTACGTTCCTCCCAGCCTAACAAGGGACTCAACGGAGTTCAGCTGGTACTGCTAGGGTGCCACAGCCCACCCTCCCCCGTTATCCACCACAGATGAAGCTTCATAATGCTGAATCCCCTACTGCTGCTACCTCCGTGGTCATCTAAGGCATTGGAGGAAGCAGCAGGGCCTACCGGAACTGCGTCACAATCGCTTGCCATTCATTCCTATTTCTAGCACGCTCTCTTGCCTCTCTCACATCTATCCTCCTATCACCCAGAGCTTTCTTCACTCCATCCATCCACCCAAACCTTGGCCTTCCTCTTGTACTTCTCCCATCAACTCTTGCATTCATCACCTTCTTTAGCAGACAGCCATTTTCCATTCTCTCAACATGGCCAAACCACCTCAACACATTCATATCCACTCTAGCTGCTTACTCATTTCTTACACACGTTTTCACTCTCACCACTTCGTTCCTAACCCTATCTACTCGAGATACACCAGCCATACTCCTTAGACACTTCATCTCAAACGCATTCAATTTCTGTCTATCCATCACTTCCATTCCCCACAACTCCGATCCATACATCACAGTTGGTACAATCACTTTCTCATATAGAACTCTCTTTACATTCATGCCCAACCCTCTATTTTTTACTACTCTCTTAACTGTCCCCAACACTTTGCAACCTTCACTCACTCTCTGACGTACATCTGCTTCCACTCCACCATTTGCTGCAACAACAGACCCCAAGTACTTAAACTGATCCACCTCCTCAAGTAACTCTCCATTCAACATGACATCCAACCTTGCACCACCTTCCCTTCTCGAACATCTCATAACCTTACTCTTACCCACATTAACTCTCAACTTCCTTCTCTCACACTATTCCAAATTCTGTCACTAATCGGCCAAGCTTCTCATCTGTGTCTGCAACCAGTACAGTATCATTCGCAAACAACAACTGATTTACCTCCCATTCATGGTCATTCTCGTCTACCAGTTTTAAATCCTCGTCCAAGCACTCGAGCATTCACCTCTCTCACCACTCCATCAACATACAAGTTAAACAACCACGGTGACATCACACATCCCTGTCTCAGCCCCACTCTCACCGGAAACCAATCACTCGCTTCATTTCCTATCCTAACACATGCTTTACTACCTTTGTAGAAACTTTTCACTGCTTGCAACAAAATTCCACCAACTCCATATAACCTCATCACATTCCACATTGCTTCCCTATCAACTCTATCATACGCTTTCTCCAGATCCATAAACGCAACATACACCTCCTTACCTTTTGCTAAATATTTCTCGCATATCTGCCTTACTGTAAAAATCTGATTCATACAACCCTTACCTCTTCTAAAACCACCCTGTACTTCTAAGATTGCATTCTCTGTTTTATCCTTGATCCTATTAATCATTACTCTACCATACACTTTTCCAACTACGCTTAATAAACTAATACCTCTTGAATTACAACACTCATGCACATCTCCCTTACCCTTATATAGTGGTACAATACATGCACAAACCCAATCTACTGGTACCATTGACAACACAAAACACATATTAAACAATTTCACCAACCATTCAAGTACAGTCACACCCCCTTCCTTCAACATCTCGGCTCTCACACCATCCATACCAGACGCTTTTCCTACTCTCGTTTCATCTAGTGCTCTCCTCACTTCATCTAGTGCTCTCCTTACTTCATCTATTGTAATCTCTCTCTCATTCTCATCTCTCATCACTGGCACCTCAACACCTGCAATTATATCTGCCTCCCTATTATCCTCAACATTCAGTAAACTTTCAAAATATTCCGCCCATCTTTTCCTTGCCTCCTATCCTTTTAACCACCTTCCATTTCCATCTTTCACTCTCTTCAATTCTTGAGCCAGCCTTCCTTACTCTCTTCACTTCTTTCCAAAACTTCTTATTCTCTTCATATGAATGACCCAATCCCTGACCCCACCTCAGGTCAGCTGCCCTCTTTGCCTCACGTACTTTGCGCTTTACTTCCACATTTTTCTCTTTATATTTTTCATACTTCTCTATACTATTACTCTGCAGCCATTCTTCAAAGCCCTCTTTTTCTCTTCCACTTTTACCTTCACTCCTTCATTCCACCATTCACTGCCCTTCCTCATGCTGCCTCCAACAACCTTCTTGCCACACACATCACTTGCAATCCCAACAAAATTTTCTTTTACTAACTTCCACTCCTCTAATTTGCCAGTTTCTCTTACTTTCACTTCGTCATATGTCATTTTCAACCTTTCCTGATATTTACGTTTTACCCCCGGTTTTATTAGCTCTTCAACCCTCACTAGCTCCCTTTTACATCCACCTACTCTATTCCCCCACACTTTTGCTGCAACTAATTTTCCTTCCACCAAAAAATTATCAGACATGTAATGTAGTACCACTGACTTTCCCTCCAATCCACACTTTCCTTCCAAAAAAAAAAAAAAAAAAAATGCATTCTAATTTCAAAACACACTTACCTTACTTTTCATTCATATCAGTAAAGTGGCTATCTTTCTTTTTTGTATTTAATTGAATCTGTATTACATTAAAAGCTTACTATTAAAAACATTCACTTGTTCTGGTTTCAAGAGACTTCTTACCTTTCTCCTTTCCAATATGACATATTCCAAATATATTCTACTATAGCTAATCTTGCTGCCTTTGATTTGTTATAAAATAAATACTGTAGTCAAACTACACTATAAAAACTATCGAATTCCCAAATGGTCAACTGTCCAATTATTGTTGTATTAAGCTATCTAAAGAGGGACTGGACTATGAGGGGTGGCTATTAGGTAGCCATGTGCAATTCCCTCACCATATCATACCATTTCCACTTATTTCTTATGTACTGACATCTGCCAAAAAACTACTGATACTTGACATTCTTGTGTGTTTCATCACTGAACAAATCCTACTATACATTTTTATAATGAACTACTGATGACATAAACATTAATGGTACTTGATCTCAAAACTACTGCTGTTTTTGGCTGCTTTATTGGTACCTTCATTTCCTTTGATGCTCAGGATTTGTAACTGTCTTTTTTAAACTATTGCTCAAAGTTAATATACTTTCATGACTTGTTTTAAGATACACATTTACTTCTTACAATCAAAAGTATTTTAATTTAAAATGAATATATTTTTCAATATAATTTTTTACTTTCATGCTCTATGAATTTGTAAAATAAAACAAACATCTAAACCCTGCAACTTGAATACTGCATATGGTTCACTTGATGCTTTCTATAAATTTACATCTCTCTAACCTCATTTTCTAATATAATTTTCCTCATTTGTCAGCTCCATTCAGACATTTTTGCAATTTAACGTTCTGCAATAAAAGTATTTTAAAAACTAATATACGGTATATATATTATTATTCAAAATAAACATACACCATAATTAGGTCAATACACACCTAAACCTTCAACCACAGTCATTTAAACATTCTTTTCAATTATAAAAAAAAAGTTGCAACTCAAAAGCAGCAGAGTAAGCTAAATTAAAAGCAAGAGATACCTACTTACAGTAAGCCCAATACGGTGAGGTTACAGTGAAATTAAAATAAATCCGATTTAAGTCTACCACAAATTTTACAATGCAGCGATAAAACAAAATACTAAACTGAAATTGTGTGCCCCAGTTAATCTTATCTTTTAATTAAATCAGTACTAGGTGCACAGACCTCTCTTAGGCATAAATATTTACATTTTTATACATAGGCAAAAGGTTCATTTGAGTAATACTAAATTTTATTACAAAATGGTGCACTGGTTAAAGCATAATGCATTAAGGAATATTTTTCTTTGCTGAAACTCAGAGTATAATACCTGTCAAATATAAGAAAATGAATAAAGAATAACCTACAATTGCATTTCAAACAAGCTTACCATAAAAGATTTACACATCAAATTAATTGTTGAGTGAATATCTGCCACATTAACTGTTGCAGGTAATCAATGCATATAATCATATCTTAAAATGAAAATACCTGTATATTGCTGTAAATTGCTAATTTTATCTTTTGCATAAATATGCTTCAACTTAAAACTCTAATATACTGCACACTAAAACATGGAAAACATCTAACAACTTAACCCAAGCATGTACGTGCTACAAATGATTCTGCATAAACACAATGGGTTGGTCACCATTACATGTGCTTGGTTCCCAATGCAGCTACCAATCCCACACCAGGAGGCATCACCACCAAACTTCAACAAGAAATGATTGCTTTAAGTAGCACCACATAGCTCCATCAAGGCAACAGATATGACCTCAACTTCCTTACCTTTTGGAATGCTCCTCAGTGATACGGCAATCTGCCACCCAATCAGCCAACTCTGCTTCCATTCCCCCATCCTTGCTGAAAACACTTCCCAATACTTTAAATGTCCATTGCTTTCCTTTACTTAACTAATAAACAAGAAAAGTTCTAAACACATGAAAATGAGAACTAAAGCTACATGACAACAGTGACCAACCCAATTTTTCTTTTCCAATTTAAATGTCCTTGTGAACATCATTAAGAGATGGAAATGAGTTAATAAAAAAATTAAGGTTCCCCTTCAAAGTTCTTGAAATTACAGTCTAATAAGTGTGACACTGTTCTTATAAAAATCCCCCTAAAAGAATGTACACAAAAATTATCTGAGAATAAAGTGGACTAATGTCCCATTCTAGCAAAACAAATTACTTGTTGCACATTATTTAAAATTTGCTATCCAATAGAATCTCTTATTACTGTACTTTTTAAAAGATCATCGAAGTACAGAAATGGCTTTTAGGAGAAGTTTACACTGTACATGCTACTCTCGACTTAAAAACAAAAATGCACAGAAGTTTACATTTTATTACACCCCATGAAGATTCAGATGATTCTCCTATCCAAAGGAATATCCCAAATTATCTATAGAGCTGTGTAATGTTTGCAAGAGAAAATGTGTGCGCATAATCTTATGCCCAAAATGTCTTAGTTTTGAAACTTAATATAGAAAAAAATAGCAATCTAGATACATAATGCAATGTAAAATATATAAAATATACAAAGCTACTGAAACTACATAACATACCCAACATACCTAGGAGCTTGCCTAGTAGGTGTTTCCAGGGGGCTGAAATTTAAAACAAAGCAAAAAATCAAACAAACATGCACAACCATTCTATCATTAAAATACAAATATTAACACAAGTAAAATAAAACAAAAAAACTTATCAGTTTTTGCTAAATGACTATAGCTTCTTGACTTTGGAAGATGATGATAATTTTAGGACATACAAATCAAAGGATATGAAAGTTTCAATAAAAATGGGCAAGCTGACTAAGATTTAGCATCAATACAAGGAAGGATGTCTAAAAACCAAACAATGGGTGTTTTAAATATAGGAGCTAAACAGCAGAGAAAAAAATTAATTGAGTAAGTCTTAACAATGGACAAAAGAAAAAAATGTGATTAGTGTACAAGGGATAGTAGTACACCAAGATGTTGAAACAGACTAGAAATTAGATGCATTATGAAATGGTACATTAATAAATGTAACATGCAAACTGAGACACCTTATGTCATTTAGTAAAACTCAAAAACAGCAATGTGTCTTGTAACATCAACTATTTCCTATAAATGTATAGCTGGACTGCAGAAATGCAAGGTGATTTCTTTTTCATTTACAACAGTTTGATTATTTTTCTTACATCTATTATCTAATACAATGCAAATAAAAGGAATGAAAAGAAGTGATCTAGTTACACTGATATCATTAGACTAATACAGTTTCTAAATTCTATACTGTATTGATAAATTATGGTCATTCATAACTTCTATAGAAGTAATATCAATACTACTGAAGATACTGTAGATGTTTTGGTGTTAGGATTTATGGAATTATATGACCATAAATATTGCTCCTTTAAGTGGATACTAAATAGCAAGTGTTACTTGACAACTTATATAAAAAAAAAACAACTGGCCACACTTAGGGCCCAAAGAAGCATAAATTGACTAACTCAAAATTAACATTCATAACATCCGTTCAGGTGAACAATGATATATGTTTTTAAAATTTTAAAATTATTTTGATTAGGACATCTGGAATTTACTTAATTCTAAATATATGTTTTTACAATTTTAAATTATTTTGATTATGATATCTGGAATTTACTTAATTCTAAATTACTATCAAAACGAGTGATTTAGGCGAGACTTGCTTCACAAGACCTCCATATTCTCCACTTCCCAGAAATCAATTGTCCACAATTGCTGCTATTACAGTACACACTAATATAATCAACTTGTTCATGATCATAAATTCAAGTGTGGTAATTATGCACTTTATTGCACATGATGGAATATTTAAGATCTGATGAGTGAATGTAGTCAAGTTTCAGATTATTTCTATTTTTTTTTTTTTTTTTTGATGATTGACAATAGTGCTTTATTAGTAAAATTAACACATTCCAACAATCATAAGTAATATATCATAAAATATTTAAAACTATATTACAAGCTTTGTCTAAATAAAGATCAATAAAAGCTTGTCCTTTTCCTTTAATATAATTAAATTATTCATAGTAACAGTTATACGTATATTCCAATGAATAAAACATTTTCATATAGACACTGCTGTATGTTATCAATTTTACGAGTGTCGCCAATGAACAAAATTCATATGCAATAAATAAACATACGTCTGTAGGAATGCAAAGCCCGACATGTATGATACAGACATATTTGCAGCAGCATGCAGTCTTAAGCCCCGAAAAGCACTGCCCATAGTAATATCCAAAAAAATAAGCATATTGTAAACCTTGTTAAGGTTCTTCAAAAGTTATACAAGCTAAATTGCCAATTGAAAAGAATGCTTCTACAAAACTCAAGTAAAACTGCAAAGTACCTTCTGCGAATTATATAGTACACGTATACAGCATAATAGAAGAAGCTTTTCCAGGCTACTGCACACACACACACACACACACACACATATATATATATATATATATATATATATATATATATATATATA
The DNA here is from genome assembly GCF_036898095.1 of Palaemon carinicauda. NCBI lineage: Eukaryota > Metazoa > Arthropoda > Malacostraca > Decapoda > Palaemonidae > Palaemon > Palaemon carinicauda. The sequence goes on from NC_090746.1 coordinate 54,416,106, forward strand.
TATATATATATATATATATATAACTATCTATCTATCTATCTATATATAACTATCTACCTATCTACCTATATATTATATATATATATATATATATATATATATATATATATATATATATATATATATATATATATATATATACACACACACATACTATATATATTTATGTAAACATACATACTGTACATACTGTATACCTAATGGCAAAAAAGGGAGATCTGACCGATTGCAATAACAGAGGCATCAAACTTACGTCAGCGGTCATGAAAATATATAGTATGCTTATCCTAGAGAGAAACTTCGATGAAAAGTTGAGAGATGAACAAGCAAGGATTTAGAAAAGGTGAAAGTTGTACAGACCAAATTTTCATTTCAAGTTATGTACTGTACAGCAATGTATAGAATATAGAAATGTATTTTTTATGGCATTTGTGGACTATGAAAAAGTCTTTAATGATGTGTACCGGCCAATTTTGTGGAAGGTCGTATGTTATTATGGCGTTCCTCTAAGGTATGTAAATTTGATTAGGTTTGTCCATGAGCATAGCAAATGCAAAGTAAATATTAGTGGAGTCCTATGAAATGAATTTCAAGTGAACAGTAGAGTATTCCAAGGAAATGTGTTATCATTTATGTTGTTTATCCTTCTCATGGATTTTGTAATGCATAGAAACGTTGGGATTGGTAACAGAAAATTAGCAGACCTAGAGTATGCTAATGATGCTGTCCTTATTAGCAAACACCACAGGATTTGTAACACATGCTTACCAGATTGCATGAAACATCGCATAAGGTTGGGGTCATGATATAAGAAAAACAGAGACGATGAGTACGGAATATGCAATTGAAGACTTGATTATATCATTGGAAGGAGAAAGGAGTAATGAGCTAGAAACAATGAAAATTTCAAAACTATGATCTCTAATACAGGGTCTTGAGAATTGGATTTTATTGAAAAAATGCAAAAAGCAAATCAGACAATGACTAGGTTAGGTAAAATTTAGAAATCAAATTGCCTGAAATTACATATAAAAATCAGGTTATATATCGGTCTAATGAGATCAGTGTTACTGTATGGACATGAGTCTGGTATGACCATGAAACAATATCCAATAGATTTTATAGATTTGAGAACAAAGCCCTCAGAAGAATAATAGGAGTTAATGGCAGGACAGGATTAGGAATGGCAGTAACCTACAGGTTTCATCAGGGCATCCTTAAAAGAGAAATAACAGTTCTTATGCTGTATAATAGCAGCACATTCAGGGAAACGAAAATTACGAGAAAGTCATTTGCAGTAAGCCATGAGACTTAGGAGTGGTTTTGTGGAACTTCACTGAAAATCAAGATTTTCTACAATGCAAGGTCTTTGAAACTACCTGGAATTTTGGAGCTTTATATAAGATCCAGATAATTTCAGTAGCATTTTCACAAATTCCATGCAAAACCTTTGCAAATTTAATGTTTTTAGATATTCTCTAATATTTATTTGTATGAATGCACAGGGATAATGAGATATTTATAGTGATACCCTGATGAAAGCCGTTATTGACTGAAACTTATGCATAAATAGAGAAGAACAGAAATAAATTCCCTCTTTCCCTTTAAAACTATCACTACAGACAAGAAAACCTGAAAAATGTAGTCTTGAAATAACTGAAGCCTCAAGTGCTTTAACACCTAACTAAAATTGCCTGAGAAATACTATGACCCCAAAATTAATATATATATATATATATATATATATATATATATATATATATATATATATATATATATATATATATATATATATATATATATATATATATATATATATATATATATATAATATATATATATATATATATATATATATATATATATATATATATATATATATATACTGTATATATGTATATATATATTTCAAATAAACCACAAATAACTTTCAATGACAAGGAATCATATACCT
>NC_090746.1:54423059-54558223 GCF_036898095.1 Palaemon carinicauda
AGTGCAGTAACCCCTTGGGTGAAGAATAATTATTTGGTAATCTCAAGTGTTGTCAGGTGTACGAGGACAGAGGAGAATATGTAAAGAATAGGCCAGATTATTCAGTGTATGTGTAGGCAAAGGGAAAATGAACCGTAACCAGAGGGAAGAATCCAATGTAGTAGTCTGGCCAGTCAAATGACCCCATAACTTTCTAGCAGTAGTATCTCAAAGGGTGGCTGGTGCCCTGGCCAACCTATTACCTATAAATTTTCTACAAAAGTAGAAAAATTAGTAAAAGTAGTTTAGATTTTATGGAACTGAAACTGTATTAGGAATTATAGCTGTAATATATAAATTATACAGAAAATTTCTTCATAAAATATTAACCTTGTTTCGGTTAATAAACATAACTATATTTGAACCAACTATAGTGAAAAGACTAGACTAAAATTCCTCAATATACAAAACCAGATTTATGCAAAACAACTATTTTTCAGATTTACACAGAAAATCCTACTCAAATTAACTACGCATGCCATGCAAGAATTTATGCCAGATACTGATCAATGTCCCAATTATATATACTATATATATATATATATATATATATATATATATATATATATATATACACCGTATTTCCCATGTCATAAGACGCTACAAGTGGTAAGACGCACCCTTAAATTAGCAAAGCATTTTTTGGGGGAAAAAATTGAGATTTTACAATTCCAGGCGCCAATTCCTGGTCTGAAACTCTAGTGAGATTTTGTCTAGCACAGTAAATTTTCATATTTTAGGTATATTGGCAAATGCTCAGGTTAATATTAGTTAGTTGAACACCAGTCATCCCAATTTATTTGCATAATAGATGAAACCACTGAAATCAGTCGTAGTTGCCACAATAACTACTTATTTAGTGTTCCAAGTGTTGTTTACATAAAAGCAGTGTTGTCAAATGGTGTTAATCAAATTTTGGTAAAGAAGTAAAATTCCAGTAATATTTTCCAAATTTTATCATATAGCCTACACATTTTCTCATAAACTTAATTAGTGATCAAAGAAGTCTAGAAATTCCTCTAGGTGGACTACTTTTGCTACTGTATGTGACTCTAGGTCTAGTTTTCTGCTAACTTGGTAACACTGCACTCAGTGAAATTTTTTTTTCCCCAAGGTCGTAGTCAGCAACTGTTTGTTTGTATTATTTCGGAACACAGGCAACAAAGTCATTATCAGAATACTGCTTTATTACAAAATATCAACAAAATATGAGAAAATAGATAAAATCAACAAAATATGAGAAAATAGATAAATACTGCATAAACAACTAATATGTACTGTAATAGCGTCGTCTGCTAGGGGACCACTACACTAGTTGTTTGCTTGTAGAAGGGAGTTAGCGAGTCATCAGCTGATTACCAAAACAAATAACTTGCTATTACAGTATAATAAACAAAGCATATGAAAATATTTTTTTGTTATTACATAAGAATGATAATTGGTGGTTTATATTTTATGTCTGTTGAGTGAGTATTTGTAAGTGATTAGTTGGGTGTTTGAGGGTTGTCAAACTTCCCTATACAAATTTTTCCTAGTGTTAAGATGCAGGGTGATTTTTGGGGTAATTTTTCAGAAAAAGTTGCATTTTATGACATGGGAAATACGGTATATATATATATAAATAAATATATATATATATATTATATATATACATATATATATATATATACATACATATACCAAGGAACTTCCCCAATTTCGGGGGGTAGCCGATATCAAACAAATGAAACAAAAAAGGGGACCTCTCCTCTCTACGTTCCTTCCAGCTTGACAAGGGACTCAAACGAGTTCGGCTGGTACTGCTAGGGTGACACAGCCCACCTTCCCCCGTTATCCACCACAGATGAAGCTTCATAACGCTTAATCCCCTACTGCTGCTACCACCGCGGTCATCCAAGGGACCGGAGGAAGCAGCAGGGCCTACCGGAACAGCGTCACAATCGCTCGCCATTCATTCCTATTTCTAGCACGCTCTCTTGCCTCTCTCACATCTATCCTTCTATCACCCAGAACTTTCTTCACTCCATCCATCCACCCAAAACCTTGGCCTTCCTCTTGTACTTCTCCCATCAACTCTTGCATTCATCACCTTCTTTAGCAGACAACCATTTTCCATTCTCTCAACATGGCCAAACCACCTCAACACATTCAAATCCACTCTTGCTGCTTACTCATTTCTTACACCCGTTCTCACACTTACTACTTTATTCCTAACCCTATCAACTCGAGATACACCATCTATACTCCTTAGACACTTCATCTCAAACACATTCAATTTCGGTCTCTCCGTCACTTTCATATACATATATGGACTGTGTCATCCTTTCTCACCAGTCTCTGGAGAATAAGCATACGATATATTTTCATAACAACTGACATAAGCGTTATGCCTTTGCAATTATTGCAAGGTCTCCTTCTTTCGCTATTTTCACCAACACCCCTAACTCCAATTCATCAGGGTTTGCCTCTTCATGCCACATTCTACAAAATAATCTTGTAAGTAGTCTGGGAGTCACTTCATTTTTGGCCAGTATAATTTCGGCAGTTATTCCAATCGTATCCAGGAGCTTTCCATCTCTATAGCGTTTTGAGGATAGCTTCAACTTCAAACACTGAATTTGTTCATGGGTACATCAAGGTCTTCCTTCATAAGCTTCAGGTATATCAATCAAATTATTCCCTTCATATCTCCTATTCATAACCTCACTAAAGTGTTCCATCCAACGTTGTTTTTCTTCAGCTTCTGTTATAACAGATCCATCTCTTTTTTTGATAGGTATATGCTTCTTCTTTGCCCCATAGAGATTTCATTAATAATTTTATGAGCAATTCTTACACCATAGCCACAACATGAATTCATAGCTTTCTCAGCCTTATCTGCTTTATGAGACTTTAGTGTTTAAAATAAGCAGAAGCAAGAGCAGAAGGAATATCTTCGTAGTTGTGGTAATCTTTTGAAACAGCCCCTCAAAAGTTGAGCGTTATACATAATTATTCTTCACTTTTGTAACTAAATAATGTACAGTATAAATGTTTAAACACGTTTATACAAGACAGATCTATTCTAATGTTACTGACCTTCAATTCATTTCATTTTTAAAAATTAATTACTTTCTTCACTGGGTTACTTTCCCTGCTGGAGCCCTGGGGCTTCTAGCAGCCTTGTTTTCTAACTAGGGTTGTAGCTTAGCTAGTAATAGTCATAACTACATAGTTAAGGTTTTGCACAATGTATAAAGCTCATTCCTCCATAATAATCTTTTTTCAAACCAACATACTGCACAATTTCTACGCCATGTATCGGTCAAACTTCATTCTGATACCACATTTTTTCTTACATTTACTAGTATTACTTGGTAACAGCATAAAATTTAAATGGGGCATTTTGTTTTATTTTGGTAACTTGAAGGAAGCCATTGTGTCATATGTTGGGGCCATACTAATTTGAGTCCAAGAAACAAAACAAGCAAAGCTAATAAAGTGACTGAAGACAGCGTTTCAAAATATACATAAAACCAAGAGCAGTATACAGGTAGTAGGTTGGCTAAGGCACCAGCCACCTGTTGAGATACTACCACTAGAGTGTTATGGGGTCTTTAGACTCGCCAGACAGTACTACATTGGATCCTTTTCCCAGTTACTGTTAATTTTCCCTTTGCTACACACACACACACCAAATAGTCTGGCCTATTCTCTAAATACACTCCTCTGTCTTCATACACCTGACAACACTGAGATTACTAAACAATTCTTCTTCACCCAAGGGGTTACTGCACTGCAATTGTTTGGTGATCACTTTCCTGTTGGTAAGGGTAGAAAAGACTGCTATGGTCAGCAGCTCTTCTATGAGAAAGACACTCCAAAATCAAAACCATTGTTCTCTATTCTTGGGTAGTGCCACAGCCTTTGTACCATGGTCTTCCACTGTCTTGGGTTAGTTTTCTCTTGCTTGAGGGTTCACTCGGGCACACTATTCTATCTTATTTTTCTTCTTGTTTTGTTAAAAATTTTTGTGGTTTTTGCATGTATGTAACAAGGGGTGGGGGGTAGCGCACAGTAGACTGAATTATAATTCTAGAATGCTATGATAAAGTTACCATGAAATACAAGCTACTGTTGAATGGAATGGAAAGCATAATGCATAGAGTCCAATAAAAATTACACACAAAAATACAGTAATTATAGCCAGTAATTGTAACTACGAGGTGAGCTTTGCAAAATTCTAATCATTATTTTACCAAATTCAACAAAGCGAACATCCATCCATACATAATCTCTCTCTCTCTCTCTCTCTCTCTACCAAATTCAACTAAGGGAATTTACTTGAACTATTAGGTCTTCGTCTTGCAAAATTTTTAATTAATTTGTTTGCTAGAAATTGTAAATATTCATATATTTTGATAAGTCATTGCATTACTTTTTATCATATAAATATCATGTGAGAGAAAACATTGTGAGCAAGGAATTATTGCTACATTTCCTTAGAATAAGTTTACAATTAATATTGAATTTAATAATAATGAAGAAAGACAGTTTTGAATATATTAGTTTTATTATTTTTCTATATTCTCTATCCTGAAGATCAGCAGCCTATACTACTGTTCTATATCGATAATGAACTTATAAATCTGAAGGTATATCTCCATGTACCAGCATACGGAATACACATTTGAAAGTACTGTATATTTAAATTGTCCTTCCTTTTCCGATAATTTATATGGTTATTATTACTTATAGATTTTATGGTTATATATATTTTTAGAAGGCAATATTCATGGGCTGGGTGAGGGAGGGAAGGGGAGGGGAGGATGAGGGAAAATAATGAAGCAGCTCACAGATATGAATGACAATTATCGTTTATATGAGGAATTGTGAATTTAATTTAGAAATGCCCCAAGTGTAGTCATTTTGTTAATTTATAGGGGATTTCGGGAAAAATTGTACCAAATGTTTACATTCACATGAAATCTGCTGCAAATCCACTAACAATCATTAAAATTCTGCAAGATTTTCCACTATCCGCCACAGAACTTTGAAATCCATTAAAAAAGTTCTAATCTGCTAAATCTACCGATATTCCACTAACTAGGCAACACTGGTTAGCTGGTTCGCCTCCAAGACACTTTTCTAACAAAACAGCGTGAACCAGCTGAATCCCACTACTGTACACTATGTATATACTGAACGAACACTTAAAGTAAATCCCCTTCTAGTTAATTTAATGGACACGTGCAACTTTAAAACTTCAGTCTTGGTTGATCAAATAAAGTAACTACTGTTCATAAACAAGAGTGTAATTACATTAGGCTGTACTAACATGCAGTAATAACTGCTAAGATTTAATAATTCTATACTAACAATGACAAACTATTATTGTGCAGAAAAAATTAAACAGGATGTATACAGTGGAACATTTTCCCTGCTTTTCTAATCACATTTTGACTCAAGCATGCTAACATCAATTGACTTTTTTCCTTCTAAAATAATAATGAAGTCATGGCAAACCCCACTGAACTGTAGTTACACTTTCGTAATAAAATGGGTAGAAAATTACCATCCAAGTTAAGTAAGACGACAACAAAATCCTAAAAAAATTCTAAACAATTATGAAAAAAATAGGTTGCATAAAAGAAAATTCACAAATTTTTAAGTAATTTGTATTTTTCCCAACATACTTACCTAGAACTACCTTCTTAGGAGTTACTGGTAACTCTACCTAACCGACCAGCTTTTTGTATAGTTTACCCTCTTCTCGTTTTCTACGGGGTCAACCTCAGGCAGTGTGATACGTGCCCTGAGACGACCCGGGGTCGGGCAGCGTGGTAGCTCAGGTCGTCGACTCGTCAGTAAGTTTCGTTGGAACAGGTACTACTCAATCCTGCAGCTTCTCGGGGAAGGATGGGTGGGCTATAACCCGAAGGTAGTTCTAGGTAAGTATGTTAGGAAAAATACATATTACTTAAAAATTTGTGATTTGTTCCAACACGGTTACTTACCTAGAACTACCTTCTTAGGAGACTTACACTTTAGGAGGTGGGAGTGTCCTGCAGGGATCAGAAGTCGACGGGGAAGCACGCGAGATAGGGAACCTCTAAGGAGGTCTTGGTTCCACGACCACTAGAAAACTGCACGAAAAGGGGAAACTATCCAAAAAAACTCACTTTGTGCCTAATGGCTTACATTTTCAAAACCAACTCCGATACATGTCCTCTTGAAGGGCGCTCCTTTAAGTGACTAAGATCTTTTCAACATCTTCCTGGCCCAGACGGACCGGGGAAGGAAGGAAAGGGGGGTAAGGTTAAGGAAGGAACTAGTGTCTCTTGGCATTAACACCCCTGGTTACCCTGGGGCTATGACCTTAGATCTCTTGAAGGGCCGAAATGATTGGGCCAATGGAAAACCTGTCCAAGGATTTTCTCGAGCAATCTTTGAGATAGTGTTCCGTGAAGGTGGACTGTCTAGACCAGGTCCCATCCTTCAGGATCTTTCCCACAGCCATGTTTTCCTCGAAGGCCAGGGAGGTGCTCAGACCTCTAAAATCATGTGGCCTTGGTCTTTCTGGGAGAGGAGTCCCAGAAGCCTTGTAGGCCCTCTTTATCACCTGTCGCAGCCAGAAAGAGATATAGAGTTCTTCGAGACCGGTTTCTTCACCCGGCCTTTTGAGATGAATAAATTTTTTAATCTGAGGGCGGAAATTTTCGGTCCTCTCCAGATATTTTCTTACTGTTCTCACGGGACATAAGAGTAGATCCTTCTGGTTGTCGGAGCGAGGGATGGTTGGCACCGAAAAACTATCAAACCGAGGATCCCAACACGCCGGGTTCTGCGTCTTCGCCACAAAGCTAGGGACGAACCTAAAGGTAACTTCTCTCCACCCTTTGGAGTGTGAGACCTCGTAAGAGAGGCCGTGTAACTCGCTAACTCTTTGCGCCGAGGCCCGGGCTAAAAGAAGAGCTGTTTTAAGGGTGAGTTCTCTGTCTAGTACGTCCCTGAGAGGTTCGAAGGGTGGCTCTGACAGAACCTTAAGAACTCTGCCTAGGTCCCACTGCGGAACCCGTACCTCCTGGGGGGAACATGATTGTTCAAAACTGCGGATGAGCATAGAGATGTGCCTTGAGGCTCCCAAGTCAATGCCCCTAAGAAGGAAGACTTGAATAAGGACTGCTCTAGCTCCTTTGATGGCCGGAATGGAAGAACCCACGTCGTCTCTCAGGTACACCAGAAAGTCTGCAATGTCCTGGATCGACGCCCCTAAGGGCCTGATGTTCTTGGACGCACACCACTTCACGAAGACTGCCCACTTTGCCTGGTAGACGACTGCCGAGGAACGCCGTAGATAACCCGACATCCTTGCCGCGGTTCTCGATGAGTATCCTTCTTTCTTCAGGGGCTTCTCGATAACCTCCATGCGTGAAGGCGGAGGGATCGAGGGTTTTCGTGCCACCTGTGAAAGTGAGGTTGACGCAGGAGGTCTGGCCTGTTCGGAAGCGGCCAAGGAGGACGAAGAGCTAATTCTTTTAGGTCTGCGAACCAGTCTCTCTCCGGCCACCATGCCGCTACCAAAGTCATCGACAGGTTGGACGACACTCTCACTCCGTTCAACACTTGTCCTCGAACGCTGCTGACAGGTCTGGGATCGGAGAACAGAACACGGGGAGTTGGGCGTTCAGACGTGTGGCGAATAAGTCTATCACTGGGGAGCCCCACATTAGGATGACTGCCTGAGCTACCTCCGGGTGTAGGGTCCACTCTGAACCTATCACTTGACCCGCCCTGCTGAGGCCGTCGGCCATCACGTTCCTCTTTCCTGGGCTAAACCTTGCCGTCAGTTCTATTCCTTCTTCAGCCGCCCACTCTAACAGTTCCGTGGCTAGGGCGCATAGGACCCTTGACTTCATGCCTCCCTGTTTCTTTACCTACGGCACTACTGTGGCGTTGTCGCACAATAACGCCACAGTGTTTCCTCGCAGGAAGTGTACGAACTGTCGACACGCCCTCAGAACCGCTATCATCTCCAGGATGTTTATATGGAGAGACGCCTCCTCGCTGGACCACTGTCTTTTTGTCGATTCTCCTAGCAGGTGTGCTCCCCAACCCTCCTACGATACGTCCGTGAACAACAGCATCTCCGGGGGATCGGGGGCGAAGGGCATACCCTTCTCTGTGCTCGACCTGATGTTCCACCAAAGAAGGGTCTCTCTCGTCTTCGGGAGGACTGGGACTATTATGTGGGGCTCCTTGCCTTGGGTCCACGACTCCTTCAGATTCCACTGTACCGGGCGGAGCCTGAGCCTCCCTTGCGGTACTAATTTTTCCATCGTAAACAGATGACCCAGTAACTTCTGCCAGTCCTTGGCCCTCCTGGGTTGTCTGTCCCTGAGGGGAAAACTCTAACTAACTGGGTGTCCAGGACCATCCCCAAGTCAGTCATTCTGGTGCTGGGGACTAGTTGGGATTTCCCTAGGTTGACCGTGATCCCTAATACCCTGCAGAGGTCGAGCAACATAACGCCTTGCTCCTTCAGTTGTTCCCTTGAGGCAGAAAGAAGCAACCAGATGTCCAGGTACCTGAGTAGTCGTATGCCTTTCTCGTGTGCCCATACCGAGATCGTGGTGAACACCCTCGTGAACACTTGCGGGGCCGTCGAAAGGCCGAAGCACAGGGTTTTGAACTGCAGGACCCTGGACTCCCACTTGATTCTGAGGAACTTCCTGCTGGAGGGGTGCACGGGGATTTGAAAATAGGCATCCTTGAGGTCGAGAGACATGAGGAAATCCCCCTTCCTCAAGGCTGCTAGCACCGTCTTGGGGGTGTCCATTTTGAAGTCCGTCTTTGAGACGGATTTGTTGAGGGCTGAGAGATCTATGACCGGCCTCCACCCTCCTGTCGATTCCTCCACAAGCAAGAGCCTGCTGAAGAAACCCGGGCCGGGGTTCTCCACTGTCTCCAAAGCTCCCTTGGCGATCATGGACGCTACTTCCTCTTGTAGTGCCGACCTCTTCAAGGGGTCCTTTGGAACCAGCCACTCAGCCCGATGGGCTGGGATGAGAGGGGGAGGCTCTTCTAGGAAAGGCAGTCTGTAGCCCTCTTTCAGGACCGTCACCGTCCAGGGATCCGGACCGAGATCCCGGCCCGCTTTCCCAAAATGTCTGAGGCATCCCCCTACTACGGGCTCCTGAAGGAGTAGGGGGCCTCTCTTCCTACCACCTCCTGGAGGAGCGGCCAGAGCGACCTCTCCTAAGAGATACTGTAGGAGGGTCTGAAGGCTGACTGAGGGGCTTAGTTGGTCCTACGGGTGGTCTGCTGAGAGGTTTGAAGCCAAGGAGCTGACGGTGGATCTCTTCGAGGCAGCAAAGGGGCGGACTGGGAGGAGTGAGGGACGTCCTCTGAGGCTCTTCTAAACTCGGGCTTCCTCATGGGGGGGGGGGGGCTAAGGTCCGTGTCTCCCACTCTCCTCCCTTTCTCCATCGTATCCTCCACCAATTTGATGGGGAAAAAGTCGTTTCCCCACACGGAGGAATTCCTCAGTCTCCTAGCTTCTCTGTCAGGTAACTTCCACACCAACTTGCTAAGGACAGTATCCCTCTTTCTAAGTACCCAGTTCGTAGCCATAGACAGGGACTGGGACGACAAAAACTTACAGGCCTTGCCTCCCGAACTAACTATCTCCTTCAGCGTGGCCTGATTGTCTGGAAGGGAGAGGTCGTGGGACGCCTGAAACCCCACCAATTCGCAAGACCACCAATCCAACCAAGAGGACACGGAGACAAGGTCCTGTGCCATGTCCTCCATCATAGAGGCTTCTGGGGGCCTCCGCCAGTCCTGCCATGTAACTATCTATTCTCTCCATCCCCAACTTCACGTCCGGAGCAAGAGGGAGAGACAATGAAGGCTTTTGTTGTACAGGGTTGACGACCATTATGGACATTATGGAGCACGACCTTTGCTGCTGAGGGCTTAGGTTCATCTAATCGGTGGTGTCAACGCATTAGGGCCAGAACCTTACGGTAGGAGGAGATGATGCAGACGAGCACTCCCCTCCTTCCACCAGGGCGCCCGTCACCAGTTCTTACGTACGGGGGTACTCCATGACGGTAGGAAAGGCAACGCTGGACTAGTCTGCCCGTGGTATGGGCTGCCCCGTGGGGACGAAGGTATCCGTCATGGGAGTACAGTGAACCCTCGTTTATCGCGGTAGATAGGTTCTAGACGCGGCCGCGATAGGTGAAAATCCGCGAAGTAGTGACACCATATTTACCTATTTATTCAACATGTATATTCAGACTTTTAAAACCTTCCCTTGTACGTAGTACTGTTAACAAACTACCCTTTAATGTACAGAACACTTAATGCATGTACTACAGTACCCTAAACTAAAACAGGCACAAATATTAAAGGCGATTTTATATCATGCGTTTCCTAAACACGCTAAACAGCACGATAAAAAATGGCAACCAATGTTTTGTTTAAGTTTATCTCTGATCATAATGAAGAAACAAACTGGAGGTAGAGCTTTGCTTATTACCCAGACATATTTCCCATTTTTCCCTTAGAACTACATCACATCTTCCTACTTTAGATATATATATATATATATATATATATATATATATATATATATATATATATATATATATAAAATGTGTGTGTGTGTGTGTGTGTGTGTGTATATATATATATATATATATATATATATATATATATATATATATATATATTTATATGTATACACATATACATACCTACATATATGCATACATACATATATACATAAATACATGCATACATATATATATATATATATATATATATATATATATATATATATATATATATTACTGTATATATATGGGTTATGGAAAAAATCCGCGAAGTGGTGAATCCGCGATGGTCGAACCGCGAAGTAGCGAGGGTTCACTGTACCTTGTTCCACGGGGGACTCCGTGGATGGGGGATCCATGCAGACCGACGGGCGCCCTTGGTGCTTTAGGAAGGCCTCCAAGGTGCCTGTTGTCGATGCTAAGCCTTCCTTCTTAAGATACCCGTGGTATGGGCTGCCCCGTGGGGACGAAGGTATCCGACATGTGAGTACTTTGTTCCACGGGGGACCCCGTGGATGGGGGATCCATGCGGACCGACGGGCGCCTTTGGTGCTTTAGGAAGGCCTCCAAGGTGCCCGTGGTCGACGCTAAGCCTTCCTTCATAAGATACCCTTGGTATGGGCTGCCCCGTGAGGACAAAGTATCCGTCATGGGAGTACCTTGTTCCACGGGGGACCCCATGGATGGGGGGATCCATGCGGACCGACGGGCGCCCATGGTGCTTTAGGAAGGCCTCCAAGGTGCCCGTGGTCGACGCTAAGCCTTACTTCACAAGATACCCGTGGTATGGGCTGCCCCGTGAGGACGAAGGTATCCGTCATGGGAGTACCTTGTTCCACGGGGGACCCGTGGATGGGGGGATCCATGCGGACCGACGGGCGCCCTTGGTGCTTTAGGAAGGCCTCCAAGGTGCCCGTGGTCGACGCTAAGCCTTCCTTCATAAGACGTACGTCCTTCCTAAGGGAAGAAGAAGCGGAGGCCACCGTTGGGTTAGTCACTACACGGGGGGCCTGGTTCGAACCCTCTTGCCGGGCGACTGGTCTGAAGGAGGAGGTAGGAGGATGAGACACAGAAGGCGAGGCTCTAGGGAGCCACCCGGAAGCGGCCGCGGCTGTGGTAACCTTAAACAGCTCGCTCCGGGGCACTGTGATGTTCACCCACTCCTTGGACTTGTTCTTCTTGTCTTTCTTCTTAGAGGAAACGTCCAAGACTGCGGGGGGAAATCCTCGACGTTTCCCAGGTGTGGGAGGCTGCAGAAACACGGGGGGTAGCGTCGACGAGGGAGCGATTGAAGTACCTGAAATAAGCATGATGCCGGGGAAGAATCCACACTTGGATGCCCCCACATAGGATCTTCCGAGGAGACAGAACCTGCGGGCACCAGGACCTCTCCTCCTACCCACACTCCCGTACTACTCTCAGGCCCCACACATGCCTGCCCCACACTAGACACTTCCCCCACAGGAAAATCAGACTCTTGGGGAAGGGCAATGGGCCTCTTCCCCGCAACGGACTTAACTCGTCCCCTACTCTAAGTAGGGGAAGAGGGACGGGAGCTACGGTCTGCCGAGACTTCTGGGGAATCCACAGGCGACGAGACACCGGATTCCTTAGGCGACTTCTTAGCCGCCTTCTTCTTCTTAGTCCCGAAGAGCATCCACTGGATCTCACTCCAGTTAGGACACTCCGGGCACGTAGAGGCAGGGGAACACACTTTCCCCCTACACATGGCGCACAAGGAGTGGGGATCAATCTCAGGTTGATCCAAAATGCAACGCTAATATACCCAGAAACACAAGGATGCAAAGGGAAATTGAAAGGGAAACACGTGGGTAACACGCAGTAAGCACAAAGGATCGGGGGGGGGGGGGGGGGGGACACAGGGTCGCACAGGTAAGAGAGTGCGCGGCGAGATGTTGATCACAACGCGACCAGAAACTTACAGACGAGTCGACGACCTGAGCTAGCACGCTGCCCGACCCTGGGTCGTCTCAGGGCACGTATCACACTGCCTGAGGTTGACCCCGTAGAAAACGAGAAGAGGGTTAACTATACAATAAGCTGGTCGGTTAGGTAGAGTTACCAGTAACTCCTAAGAAGGTAGTTCTAGGTAAGTAACCGTGTTGGAACAAATATCTATTAAATATCATAAATTTTATCTAAAAAGATATTTCAAATCTTGTAAGGCATGTATTTTATAGATATCCATGCTCGTTCAAATTACGACTTGAAAAATAGTAAATTGTTTTCGTAATCTATTCTTCTACCAGAGGCGGCTAGGAATTTTTAAAATAAGTAATTTGTATTTTTCCTAGCTTACTTTCTTAAAATGTTTTATTTTAATTGTTCATTACTTCTCTTTTACTTTATTTATTTTCTCGTTTCCAATCCTCACTGGGCTAATTTTCCCTGTTGGAGCCCTTGAACTTATACAAACCTGAGTTCTTTAAAATAGGCAACATGTCTTAGAGTTAGAATAATTGTCGAATTCATTAACGAGGTGGTTAACGATGAGCAGTGAGTGCAGCCAAGAACCCGTCACTTTTAAACTTTGGTCCAGGATTGAGAGGGGATGATTAAGGTGGGAAGTTCAACTTTAAAGGACTCAAGTTTGTATGATTAGGAAAAACACAAATTACTTATGTAATATTTTATTGGTTCCTACACATAAATAAACCTTTCGTCCTTTAAAATAGGGAGACAGTGAATGATGGGTAGGAACAAGTGGTTTGTTTTATTCTTCTTTGAAAGTGTCAAACTGCCTGGTCGCGCAAGTGAGCAAAGGAGATGACGTATGCAATCTCATACCTATCATACAGATGAGTACTGTAGACAGAGCCTGGCCTGTCCAATAAGATTGGTACGTGGTCACATGAGATGTCCCTTCCCATGAAAGGACTATCAGTCAGGAATAATATCCCTTGTATTTAATGATCAATTGGTTAATATAAACTCCACCATCTTTCCCCTCAATAGGGAGGATGGTGGAGATATCTCTTTAGACTCTAAAGAATGGATTTCAGAAGAGCAGGTCACTAGAATTGTCTGATCCAGTGAACAAAGTTTCAACCACTTTGTCCCCAAGACTTGCATCAATATAACAACATTAACAAGATGTTTCATGTACACTGTAGGGACTAGGCTGGCTACTCAACTACTTGAGCATCCACCAAAGGACCAGGCTCAAGGGTGTACACAGACTTGTGGGTATACTCGCATAGGTAAAAGGTTGTAAAGGTGACCTGGTATTTCCAAACCCTATCCTTAAATAGCTGGCCAACTGAGAGACTCCTCTTGAAGGCTATAGTGACATCTACTGTATACCCCCGACTTTGTGAACTCTGGTCCTAGCTGGTACTTTGACCCTCTCGGTGGTCAAGGCGTATGCTTTACGGATAGTCTCACAAGGCCAGAAAGTGATTGTGTTACTTGACATCTCTTTCTTGTTCCTATTAATGCTAAAGAGGAGTCCTCAACTGAGGTATAGGGTACTCTTCAGATAACATGGCAGAACCATCATGGGACACAAAAGCATCTCTTCTACATCATCAACCAACACTTTACAGAGGAGATAGAAGTCTTAAACATAGGGTTGTGTACCGACAGCTTCTAGGCTTTGGCCACAATGCCAGGCACATAACTGAAGGATAGGAGGCCTTCTTCCACCTCTTAACAGGGCCGACTAAATAAGGGACCATGCAACTAACCTAATCTCTTTGCCGATGCTAAGGCTAGCAGAAATACACTCATGACCTTCTGTCTCAAATGGAGTAGGCTAAACATAAGAGCCTTGAGAAAAAGGGTCACATCCGACTCTGGGGGCCTGACTAACATACAAGGCTTATAATAGTTAATAGAGAGCAAGAGGTTAAAAGGTTAGATAGAGAAATTCATAATGGATATGATTCAGTGTGCAGTACAGGCAGGAACTTTAGTCGATAAGATGTTAAAGACTGATTGACAGTTTACAAGTTTTTATCCAGATTTTATGAGGGGTTAAAAGATTAGAGATATTTCATAACTATCATGATTCACAGTAAAATCAGAAAATTAGTTGATGAGGTTGTTAAAGACTGCTTTAAGAACTTCATAAGCTTATGCAGCATTATGACCAAGCTCTCAACAACAGGATATGAATCACTTGTGGGATGCTCAAGGCTGAACCGAAATGATCAAGTAAATGAACACCCGACCAATAGATGTCAGCACCAGAAGCAGCACCCGTGAACTAACAAAGGCTCCTGCCAAATGCATTGTACAGAGTGAGTTAGGTTTGCACTAGAACTCATAAAAACAGAAATTTTAGTTGCTCTAAGAGGCTACTGTACACATTTACCCTAACCCCAAGTATATGTCTTACCCTACCATCTGAATATAATTTCGTTGTTTCCTAGAGACTATATTTATCAAATTTCGTTTATTGGAATACAAACTAAATTGAACAAATTATCTTAAGCAAATAATAGACTAAAGAAGTGTTAAGACATCTGTAAGCTTGTCCTGTAAATAAAGTCTTTTTTTGTTCAATTCCATATTCAATGTACGTCCTAACTAAAACATTGAACAAAAGTAAACCTTACAACTAGCATAGGAGCATAACAAAGTGATGCATTATACACTAATAAAGCAAAAGGAAATTACAAACTTGCCCCGCGATTTGTTACCCACCCCAACAATACAATCGCTATGCCTCAAGGACAGAACCAGCAACGTAATCGTGGTTTGTAAAAGACTCGGGTAAGCCGCCAACAAGGGGGGAAAGAATCCGTGGCACTAATCACGGCAGACACCAAAGGGATGGGATGATGGCATTGGCTTTGAGTCGAGAGAAAAGGAAAAAAGGTCCCTCCGCTCCCAACCCTTAGTTTTCTATTGCACACAAGCTTGCAAAGACAGCCTTCAGTGGTGCAATCTTCTCATCTCGCCTTACTGAAGTATCGTGACCAAATCATGGTGCCAGTTAACACTTGGGTGTCATCCACCTCTTGAAAGAGAGGGGGATTTATTAGAAACCCTTTCCTTAAGACTATAACTGGCCTTCATAGATTTCTTCAATCTCTTCCTCATTTTTGAAGCGTTAAAATCAAAGTCAAAAGGAGTCGGAGGAGAAACAATGCGCACATATCTTCTTTCTTCCAACCCTCACCTATGGCTCAGGTGTCATCCAGCCCAAGAAAGAGACAGGATGCCGTAAAGAGCCCTTTCCTTATGATTACACCTTCTTCAATCACTTTCTCTTCTTAGAAAAAGAAGCGTCAGAATAAGAGTTGGAAGTTGAAGAGGACAATTAGGAAAATGAATGCTCACAGCTCCTCTTCCTTCCAACCCTCACCTCAGACTCAGCAACCAGATGAGTCAAGGTCTGAGCGACTAACAACGAAAACAGACCCCTACGAGAAGAAACCACATGGGCAGCTCCAACAGGAGCCACAACACAGGAACTAACAAAGGGGAGGGGATAGGGCAACTTACAGGGTCTTGCAACACTGACATAGGTGGTGTCATAGGCCCAGAGGGAGCATGGGTTATGGGTCCCAGGCACAAGGGTCGGTGTGACAGGAACAGGGGGAGGGAATCAATACCAAGTACTAATTTTCTGTAAGAAAAAGAAAGATGAACATTTTGGGAAAAGGTGCATCAGTAAGTCCGTACTCGTTAAGGCAGAAAAAAAAGTGATGCTTCCAAATGGAAGAGGGACAGAGGTTCTCGGCAGTGCTCATCACCCGTTGTTAACTACCTCATTAACAAATATAACAGCTGTTCCCGTTCCATCAAAGATATGTTCCCTATTTCAAAGGAAGAAAGGTTTGTACACACGTAGCAAAAATAACAAGGTAGCTTAGCTAAAATTTACTCGTAAAATTGTAACAGATAAACGACTGCTTCAAGTTTCTTAAAATTTTTATGAGCTTCCCAATGGCATACACATACTGTATCCACCTAAACAATTGATGTAAAAGTTCTGAATAAATTCTTACTCTGTACTAGCAAATTTACTGTAATTACATCAACAAAGATGACCTCAAGAGATTGAATGTGAAAGAATAATGTTTTGAATTACAATATTAAAAAATTGACAAGCTGTGTCAATACTCATTTTATTCCATTGGAGTTTCAAGATACTGAGAGATAAGGTTTCAAGACAGGCATACTCTGGAACATTGCCAGTGTTGGAGAAGGCTACCAGATGTTCAAGAATTTAAAAGAAAAAAAAAATACTAGAAAGACCTCTTCGCTTACCGTATGTCACTCTAAAAGTGTGATATCTAACACAAAAAATAAACCGACATTCAAAACTACTTAGTTCCCTACTTAAACCTCACAAAACCAGCATAATAATAACTAATGCATACAGCATTTTATTCAATAGCTCATATGTTTAACCCTATCACTTCAATTATATATTAAAAAATCCATGACCAATCACACTTAAGGTCGAATTGTACCAATGGTCGCCATAGATTGGAAGGAATTCAAACTTATTCAACTTGATATTACAGGAGTTATGGTAGGGATTGTACAAGAAAGGAGAAGAGTTTCCAGAGAAGACACAGGGAAACCAAATATCAATCTAAATTCACATCTAATTTCATGCAAGAATAACAATAACATCCTTGTATTGATAGCAGTAATTTAGATATTAATTAGTCACCAACTAATTTACCCATTCACTGTGCAACAATCATCCAGCTAATTACTTAAAGGTTTATCATCATCATCACAGGGAATTGTAAATTAGCAAACAAAATTAAATTGTACTATAACCTGCAGCTTCACTCGCATAATTCCAACACTCGCCAGAAGCCAACAAATTTCTAAGAAAAAATTAACTTTTGATTTTCTTAACATCCTGCAAATAATGTAATCAGTGATAATAGTGATATTCTATGTTTTAGTAATAAGAGGACTCTGTAATGCAAAAACTTTCTTTTGACATTTATATCACCCCTTAAACTAAATGATAATCAGTACACTACAAAAATACTAATGAATTAAAAACCTCCTGAAATGACAAATGCACTGATGATACATTTCGAGACAGAAAGCAGCTATTAAGAGAAAACGTTCCGACACCAAGGTTTGGACAAAAAGGGCAGTAAATAATACAATATCCATGGGTCATTCATATACTCTCAGGTATTTGTGAAATTCCCCCAGTATTGAATGGAGGAAGAGAATACTTTACATTAGTTTTAGATTTATACAGTTTAGGAAAAGTTAGTCAAAAGTAATAGGAATGCTAGAGAGAAAAGGAGAGAAATCTACCTTGTTGGAAATAAAGAGAATAGCATCATGAAAAGCATAAAGAAGAAACACTTGGTGAAAAGATTCAGTGCTTGCTATTCCCCCCTGGGAAAACAATGTGCCATAAAAGGTTTTGTTGTATATAACATTTTATGTGAATTATTAAAAAATATCATTATCAGACAACTAAGTAATAAAGTGAACTGTCAAAGGACTGTCCAGGTTTAATTTCTAATAAAGAAACTAAATCTTATCTAATATACTGCAACTCCTTTAAAAATCAACTATTGGATAAATTAACATAATAAAAAAATTTGGCAGAACTTCCTTTAAGGACATATTCCCAATATTTGACTGAGTACGCTTTATAAGTGATGCTATGCAATCTCTGGAGATATATTCTGGTTTGTACTGCTACCTTAATCATCACTTACTGATTACAGTAATATTAATTGCAGGCAAGAGCAAATAAAATTTACAGTTTTTTTTTTTTTTATTTCACTATTGTACTGTAATAGAAAATATGTTCCAAATTATGGAGTAATGTAATGTATTCTGCTGCAGGGTTCTAGTATAATTAGTCTAACTTGGTGCATAAAACACCACAGAAGTTGTTTATCATCTATGAGTGAGATTTCTCAACACTCATCCCAAATCAGTTGCTCAGACCTTGAGATCTAGATTTACATACTTTAACCATTAAAAAGCAGCTTTATTTTTTCTTTTCCAAGGAAAAAATGTCTTAAAATATGACAAATATGGTACAATACTGATTAAACTACAGTATTGAATCAGTCTTCTGGTATTGCAAACGACTAATATACATAAATTTGCTTAAATTACCTTTATCTTATATTATTTATCAGCATATTTGGCAAAGAGGAATTTCAAGCATACCAAAGTCCAACTTTGTTAAATACCTTCAGGTTTATTGCTCAACTCCATGTGGGGAGTTGGGACAAAGTTGTACTTTTAATATTAATGAGAGACCAGAAACACCCACTTGCCATTTGGAGCAGAAATAACACGTACAACACCTACTGCCTGACATTAATAATTGCAATAAACTACTTTCCCAAACTACAGTACTCTCAGTTACACACTAAGTAAGCACGTTCATGTACATATGAATTTTGTACATTTTCATGGCATACAAATTTAAACTAAAGTATATGCATAGCACTGCAGTAGCAGTCTGTTTCTGTTATGTATATTACTTAGAAATTCTTTTGCATTAGCCTTTAGAAATGTAAAAAAAAAATATCAACTTACTATAAGTAAAAGGGATATTGCATAGTTTTGGTTTGGGAAAATACAATTAAAATATAAACAAAATATTACTTATTTTTTTCTAAGAGATAGTTGCCAGTATAGTGAAAAGTGAGAATTATGAGATAAATACTAATTAGAAGAAATCTGAAATATGACAAATTCGGAGATAATTTGTATTTTTCCTAACCATACAAACCTTAGCTATTTACATAGGGTTTACTTTCGGCGTAGCTGAAATGACGAGCCATTAGAATTTTAACGAGGGTTTATTACTCCCGCGCTAGTTAGCAAGGGGGTAGGGGAGTGGTAGCTAGCTACCCCTCCCCCCCTCATACACACCGGTGAACTGCTTCACTTCACTTAGAGGTAGGACTTGCCTTGGGGGACAGGGCTGGCAGGCAGATATGTGTAAATAGCTAAGGTTTGTATGGTTAGGAAAAATACAAATTATCTCTGAATTTGTCATTTGTTCCGTAACCGAAATACAAACCATGCTATTTACATAGGGTGACTTACCCTTAGGTAGGGTGGAAAGTCCCCAGCCTTACTGGCTTTGGCTTACCCGGGGACTCAGAATCCGAGTGAGTAGCACTCGAGAAAAAAAGTCCCTGCACCTCGCAAGTTTCTTGCTACGCAAGAAACGTGGGGCCTACATAAGCTTGTGTGTGGAGGGAAGAAGTGTGACTTGTCCTAGGAAGTAGACCTGAAGTCCTTTAGCTGGAATTCTAGGCTAGGACGTTCCCAATACCACCTCGTCAGGGTATGGGGGACGCGACAGTATTAACTTAATACTAGGAACACAAGGAAGCATGGTTTACCTGCAGAGGTTTGAGGTCAGCTATGCAGAGAACCCAGGATGCTGCTTTCCCCAAGAGAGGGGAGGATGAAGAAAGAAGTAAGGGCCAGACATACTTCCTTTATTCATGCAGTCTAAAACCGGGTAACAATGCCCTCAACCTTCTGCTACCTGTCCATTAAGGAGCCTGAGGTTAGACCAGCTGTTGTGTAGCCACCACACGGGCGATAGAAAACGTATCGAGGCTCCTGTGGGTCACGTCCTGCAGGTAGTGGGCTGTGAAGGTCGTTAGACGCTTCCAGACTCCAGCTTGTAGCACCTGCATCACAGAGTAGTTCCTCTTGAAGGCCAGGGACGTTGCGATGCCTCTGACATCGTGTGCTCTAAGGCGACGTGACGGAGGAGGGTCTGGATTCAGGGCGTGATGGATGACCCTTTGAATCCAGGCTGAAAAGGCATCTTGATGACCCTCCTCTCCGTCCTCCCTGTGCTCCCAAACAGGGCTTGCACGTGAGGACGAACTGCAGTTGTCCTTTAAGATAACCTCTCCGACTCCTTACTGGGCATAGTAGGAGAAGGTCTGGGTCATCTGCTACAGAACGGGGACTCGATATCCTGAAGGAGTCGAACCGAAGGTCCGGGACTCCAAGATTTTGAGTCTAGTAACCAACCCAGGGACGAACCTGAACGTTACCTCCACCTATCCTCTTGAATGGGCGACGTTGTACGAGAGACCATGAAGTTCGCTGACATGCTTGGCCGAGGCCAGAGCGAGCAGGAGCACCGTCTTCCAAGACAGGTGACGATCAGAAGCCTGGCGTAATGGTTCGCAAGGAGATCTCTTAAGAGCCCAAACCATGTTCCATGGAGGAGGTCTCACTTCCGACTGGGGGCAGGTAAGTTCATAGTTTCGTATGAGCGAAGAAAGATCCAGCGAGGAGGAAATGTCTATTCCTTTCATCCTGAAGGCCAGGCTTAAGGCTGAGCGATAGGCTTCCACCACCGAGAGCGAAAGGCGCATTTCCTCCCGCCGACATACAATAACTCACTATTGCTGGAATAGTGGCATCAGGGGGAGAGGTACCTCTCCCACGACACCAACCACATAAGACTCTTCACTTCGCCTGGTAGACCCCTGCGGATGACTTTCGCAGGTGTCGAGACATCAGCTCCGCAACTGGTTGCGGAACGCCTCTCTCTGTGAGGAAATGCTGGATGGTCTCCAGGCGTGAAGCCGAAGCGATGCTACGGCTTGTGGTAGATGTTGCAGTGTGGTTGTTTGAGTAGCTCGTGTCATGGGGGAAGCTCTCTCAGGAGTTCCGTCAGGAGATGCAGAAGTTCCGGGAACCACTCTGCAGCGGAGCTACTGTATTAGAGTCATCGACAGGTTGACCGATAGTCTGGTCTTGTTGAGCCCCTTCTCAACAAACAGAACGGTGGGAAGACGTAGACGTCAATGTTGTCCCACCGTGTAGGAAGGCATCTTCCCAGTGCCTTGGGGTCTGGGACAGGGAGTAGTACAGCGGCAGCTTGAAATTCAAGGCTGTCGCAAACAGGTCCACAGGGTCAGGACTTGTTGGCTACCAGGGGGGGCCGAAGACCACTCGGTACTCTCTATCTGTGAGGGCCTGCTCAGACTGTCGGAGAGCACATTCCTTTGTCCGGAATGAAGCGAGCCGATAGGGTATTGAGTGGACTTCGGTTCATCTCAGTATCTCTACTGCAAGATGAGAAAGTTATGAAAAGGTACCTACCTGCTTGTTGAAAAAAGCCACTACCGTGGAGTTGTCGTTCACGGAGTGCCTCGCCAGGGTCTGTTGAAAGTGTTGAAGGGCCAGAATACGGCCTTCATTCCTAGCAGATTAATGTGGAGGTACCCTTCTGGTTCTGACCATAGGCCTGATTCAGAACGTGCCTCCCCCATGCCCATAACGAAGTCGTAGAGGAGGCGGCAACAGCAGACTCACCAGGCCCCAACAGGACAGCTCTGCTTCGTTGGCACATTAGGCAAACGAAAAACTAGATAGTTAACTGTTTAAATAAAATAATCAGTTAACATTTATCCCCACGGGGGAACTCCGAAGAGGAACCCGAGGGAAAAGAACATAAGAATTACGCACTAGGAATGCGCCCTCCTCCCCCACTGACACTCACGGGAAGGGGGGGGGGGAAGGCGGAGAACTGTAACAAAACAGAATTATAACAATTATAATTATGTAATTCATCTAAGAATGTTCACTAATAGTAAGAACGAATGAACCCCGAAGGGAAGCGTTCTACACAGAAGCTGAAAAGTTAACAAATACAATTAGATTTGATTCAAAATAATTAAGACAAAATAAACGGAGTAGCAACTCAACCCGCAACGGGAAGGAAGCTACCGTAATATGTAGTAGTAATAAAAAGGGTGAACGACCTCAAGGAGAGAGAGACCGTAGTCAAACTAAACTCCCTCGTTCCCTACGCTGATAGACCAAGTTCCCCATAGGGAAGGAGGAACAGCGGAGAAACAGATTAATAAATAAAGTCCAGCGATGACGATTCCCCACGGCGCCCGCCGAAGGGAGACCGAAGGACCAAGGGAGAGATCGCGACCCATGAAATGTCACCGTGGGGGCCTGGGACCACACGGAGATGATGTCGTACAAATGAGTGGACTTCCTACACACACACACACACAGCACAAACACTGAAAAGGAAACTTACTGTATTTCTATACTCAAATATATACATAAACATAAGAATGTTTACATATAAAGTATAAGAAAAGTAAGTAATTAAGTAAAGACAAAACATAAATGGCTGACATGCGAGGACGGGACAGAGACGTCTGTTCTTCGTCCGAGCCTAAAATGAAGTGAAGCAGTTCACTGGTGTGTGAGGGGGGAGGGGTAGCTAGCTACCACTCCCCTACCCCCTTGCTAACTAGCGCAGGGGTAATAAACCCTTGTTAAAATTCTAATGGTTCATCATTTCAGCTACGCCGAAAGTAAACCCTATGTAAATAGCGTGGTTTGTATTTCGGTTACGGAACAAAGAGGTTTTACTGCCATTTCAAGAATCCTTTTCTTTTCTACTGAACTTTTCAGTAAAAAAAAAAAAAAAAAAAAAAAAAAAAAAAATATACTTTGGCAATCACTTCACAAGAAACATACCCAATGTTCATGGGGAAAAAAATAAACAAAACCCTTTCTTTAAGGGTGGGATTAGTACAAAACATACGAAACCCGATTATAGTTGATATAAGGAAATGAAATTGCTTAAAACGTTTACATTTTCAAATACTATAAATATATAATTCTTGTTTAGTTTATTCTTTTAAAAATGCATCCTTAATTTTCTAAGCTGTGATATACTAATTGAACCAATAAAAAACAAAACTTACCGTTTAGAAAATTTAGATGATAATTTTGAGAAGAAACTGGTCCTGCTCGTAGACGAAAGAGCACTAGTGTCCTGTGTCACCAAAGGCGCTCCTGAGTATGTGTTGTTATTCCGTCTATTTTGCCCACTGTGGAAGGTAGATCGACTTGGTACATTTCGGGGGAAGGGTGAAGTCCGATTCATTGAGCTTGGTGACACAGGTGTTTTGTTCGATGAGCTGAAAAGCAGCAATAATACCACACTGAGAAAAAAGCCCAATATCTTTTTTTTTTTTTAAATGCTTGTATAAGCCAGCAACTGAAGCCCATTGTTATAAATTTTAGCTTTGATGCACTGGGCATTAGAGTTTTCAACACAGTATACGATATATTTATTTCATTAAATCAAACAACAGCAACTAAATCTAGAAGAGAATTAAATTACATAGCAGTAATTATTGACAACTAGAAGTAACAGTGCACGCTACCTAAGCAATCTCTTGTGGTCCCCACTGGGTCTGGAGGCGACAGATCTACCGAGGTCATGCAAAAATAAAGTGTTAAATATGTCACACCACCCTTTATAGTACTGTATTTTAGTAGGTGTGGTTCAACCAAACTGAGTGTCAAATACAGCTAAATTGCTAACACTGTATTCTAATAAAAGCTGCCATGCAAACCACAAATTACACCAAAAACTAAAAATAAACACAAGGAAAAATAAATGGAACATAAAGAGCTGAGTGGAATATGAAAGAGAGGTGTGTTGAAGCTAGAAGCAAAAAGCAACAGGGTGTGTGTGCGCCCACTGAGAGACATACTACCTTGACCGTAAAGGATCTAGGGGGTGGTCTAAGGGCGAGAGATCCACTCGGCCTGGACCAGCACCCGTGCCCGCAGAAATGGACGCTGACTTGAAATGACCTTTTGCAGGTCGTGAGTTAGTGGCTGACGAGGGGTGGCCAGGGGACAGGCTGTCCACCGGGGCCCCCACCAATGAGGGAGGGGCCCCAGGGAGGAGTGGTACTGCAGCCACACCACTGTAGTCACAAGACAACCAGAGTTATCACAGGCCACACACGCACACATACAGCAACACCACCATACACATACACACGCAAACACGCTGTCACTCTCACCCTTCTGAGCCATATACTATTATGCCAACAGCCCTTTTTTCCCTAGGGACAATATTCTCATTAAACTAAAATAAATCAAGAGCACCATTAAGGTGGCCCAAACAAAGCAACTATTTCTCCTGATAAATTTAAAAGTATATTTGAACTAAGGGCTCAACTAAAAGGTGCTTGTGACTGAGTGAGTCATGCACGGGAGACCAGAGACCCAGAAAATCAGCACAGGACATGAGGGAGTGCATTGAATAGGGATGTAATCATATCATTTAACTTTTCAGCAGCAGCAGCAGCAATACTACAAGCAGCAATAACAGCAGCAGCAACAGCAGAGACCTACTACACCAAACCACTGTTTAACACTCACTTAGCTGCACCAACACAGAATATTGACAGACCATGTGCTGTCAACTGTCTTCAGTCTCAAGTCTGTGTAATTTTGTCTCCGCACCAGTTTTTGTTTACGTGAATGTGTTTATGTGAGGCATGTATTTCTATATATGTAATCATTTAAGAACTAAATATACACGCACACTGTACTACTTGATTAAATAAATGAACAACTCATTTTTATACAATCCTCGAACTAGCTACCACACACACAATTAAAATACTCTGCAAATTGCGTTCATCTTCGATTTTGCAGTTAAAAGGATAAACGTAACACCAACTGCTATTTAAATCTAAATGGTGCCACTCATAGAATCTACAGGTCACTTTTATTAGGATTACTGTATATCTATTTACAATAACATCAATTACCTCTTACCTTCTCAAACTACTGTACATACATTTTTCCGAATTTACTAATAAATACTGAGCTTTATCTAAGTGACAGATATATGGAAAAGCCACCTCCTTCCATAACCAGAATGGAAGCAGTGCACATGCCTTATTGGGCTAGTGCGTACTTATCCCAACATTGTGCATATTGTTGAATCCAGCCACGAAAGTTGAGAACTTCATTCAACTATGACTTAGATAATGTTTACTTATTAAAAGTGTATCCAAATAAAATGGATATGAATTAACATGTTAATGAGTCATCATGACTAGAAAAAAACAAAAAAAACCATGCACACTTTCTTCAATAAATATCTGTTAAGTAAATATACATGTATATATATATATATATATATATATATATATATATATATATATATATATATATATATATATATATATATATCAGTCATGTGCACATAAACTTCACAAATGTATGAAATAAAACTGTACAAATTCAATCTAAACAACAAATTTAAAAATAATTATCATTGAAAATCAAGTACAGTACTATATAGACTAATCTTATACTGTACTGTATATGTACATATAATCCTGAAGACTTCATTATAAATATTGTGATGTTATGTTTCTTTAGTCATCATGTTCACTCTAACAAAAGTACCTTGGAAAGCCTACTTCACTAATGTATTTGTAAATACATGTACTTGATATTGGCAGTTTTATCTGAGGGTGGGTGGCGCTAAGTGTTGGTTGGGCAAAGTGTTTATCAAGTCTTTTCCAATTCTGCTGTACATTGTATGGAACTTTCACTGCACATTAGGACACAAATTACATTACATGAGCTAATGTATACAAATGAAGAGGCATAACTCTAAACTGGGATTATCAAATATATGTAGCCATTCAACATTAAAACAAAACATCTAAGTATTTAAATAATAAAAGGGATCTCATTTCAGCAGGGAAGGATAGGCAGCCACTTTATCACAAAATATGAAGAACTTTAACTGCACCATTCAATTTGGTTTATCTATAATTAACTTCATCAAATTGGAATTTTGAAATTTTAAGACTTCATAAACAAAGTTCAAATAACCAATCATATGGATCATGGCACAAAATTAAAAAACTGAATGGTGCCTCTTTCATACAGTATCCTGGGATGACACAAGCGCTTACTCACCCTCGGATAAAACCACTCAGTGTTTTGCAGGCGAGTCTCGCGGGAAAGAACGAGCGCCTAACGGGAATGTGGACACTGACAGACAGACAGACAACACACAGGGGTCAGATCTCTCTGTTGTTGGTCAGTAACAAACTTCACCATCATCTACTGCAGAGCTATTGGGCCTCCTGCCATGTCAGAATCCATTTATAATTATCTCAGGCCAATAGTACTTTTAACTAGGCTCTTACAGCAGCATCGAGTCTACATTCATGAACATATGAACCACCTTGAAATGGCACAATTTAACCTGATAACGCAATTTCTTCCCCCAAATATCTCCAGCAGAATAATGGAGTACAATGAGACTTGTCGAGGGAGGAAGGAGAGAGAGGGGGAAGGGGGGGGGGGGGGGGGGGGGGGCAATGAGCAACACTTGTCATTCCATGAATATTAGTTTGAGCAAGTGAGGCCCCATGCACCTACAGGGAAGGGAACAGGGCCAATACACCTTTATGGACTTAAGGAGGGCAGCTTTTTGAGTTACAGGTTTCATTACACTGAATCAAAAAACTGAATATCCTGTTATACATTATACTTACAAGAAATGAAAATTGCCTTCATGAAAAGGTCTATGAAAAAAAAATAATGCTATAATCAACCTTAAAAGAATTAGACAATATCATGAAAGGAAAGTCTACCTAATAAAAATGACAATCTAGGGATTTAAAATTAGGATTTTATCACTCATGAAATTTTAACAAATATCTATAGAATTTATGAAAACAATCTACCATATTTATATACTGTAAATATTCGACCTGAAACAATAAACTTGCTACACAGGTAATGACTGACAAAACTAGATTATAACTGTTCAAGACTTTTCCCAATGCTTCAATGTGAATTCTATCTTTCACATAAAGGCTCCTAAAAATTTTCCTTTTTCATGCTGATCAAATAAATACTTTGACAGTATAATTCCTTATTAAAAATGTAAACATATCTGTAATATTACAATTGCTAAATGTTTTTTTCTTTCAGTTTCACCCAATTTTCCCCAATAATATACTTCCCTAGTCATCCCACCAACTAACAAATAGATTTATCAATCAAGCCCAAACCCCTTTTTGGGACATAACTCTTGTTGTACAGAAACTATTAGAGCTAATCACTAAAACTATATTTTATCATAGTTGAATAAATTTCCTTTCTTTTGATATACTGTAGAGCATTACATAAAGTATTTTGCAAAATCTTTAGCACCAAAATTAATGATAAACGGTGGTAGGTTGACAAGAGCACCAGCCATCCATGGAGATACTACTGCTGGGGAGGTATTAGATCCTTTGACTGGCCAAAGTACTACATTGGATACCTCTCAAGGGTTATGGCTTATTTTTCTTTTGCCTACACATACACCAAATGGTCTGGCCTATTCTTTCCACATTCTCCTGTCCTCATACATCTGACAACACCGAGATTACAAAACAATTCTTCCTCATTTAAGGCTTAACTACTGCCCTGTAGTTGTTCAGTAGTTACTTTCCTATGGGTAAAGGTAGATGAGACTCTTTACCTATGGTCAGCAGCTCTTTTAGGAAAAGGACACTTCAAATTCAAACCATTGTTCTCTAGTCTTGGGTAGTGGCATAACCTCTGAACCATGGTCTTCCACTGTCTTGGGTTAGAGTTCTCTTGCTTGAAGGTACACCAGGGCAAATACTTTTTTCTTATTCCTCTTCTTCTTGTCTTTGTTTTAAGTTTTTATAGTATATATATAATATATATATATATATATATATATAAATATATATATATATATATATATATAAATATATATATATATATATATAAATATATATATATATAAATATATATATATATATATAAATATATATATATATATAAATATATATATATATAAATATATATATATATATATAAATATATATATATATATATAAATATATATATATATAAATATATATATATATATATATAAATATATATATATATATAAATATATATATATAATAAATATATATATATATATAAATATATATATATATATATATATATATATATATATTATACATATATATATATATATATACATATATATATATATATATATATATATATATATATATATATATATATATATATATATATATATATATATATGAAAGATCTATTTTAATGTTACTGTTCTTAAAATATTTGATTTGAATTGCTCACTACTTCTCTAGTAATTTATTCATTTACCTACTGTATTTACTTTCATCGCTGAGCTATTTTTCCCTGATGGAGCCCTTGGACCTACAGAATCCTGCTTTTCCTATTAGGGGTGTAGCTTAGCTAGTAATAATAATACTAGAAGTAAAATACTTCATGAGGGGCACAAGGAAGCAAAAAACCCTTCAATGTAGAATAAGTCTTAAGGGATTTAATGTGTTAAACAACATAAAATTTCCAGTTCAATAGATAATGGCTTATGTGAATATTAATAAAAATATTTGTCTTCTCAAACCAAAAGACTAAATGACCTTATCTCAAAAATCATATACAGGACTATATCTGTTCATGCTTGAATTGAATTTAGATGTACAGACAGTCCCCAATTAACGAATACAATGGGGACCAAGAGACCATTCATAGCTCGAATTGTTCCTAAGTTGTTTCTGTAAACGTACCCCTAGGGTTAAATTTTGGCAAAGGGTATGCATAGCCTAACTCAGATGCCTACAATTTTCAGAAATCAAATAGTACCCCCTTTTATATGAAATCCAATATCGGGTTATTACAAATGAGGTTCGACTTATGTTATCATATTTATTAATATAAAGTATGTTGTTATAAATAAGAAACATACAGTGCTGTACGTACGCGGTGTTTGTACAGTCAGACCTCGTACATGGTTCGCAGTTCCGGTCTTTCGTCGCCAATAAAAAAAAAAAAAGAAAAAAAAAAGTGATGATTGTTTACCCAACATTAAGAATTTGATTGCTAATAGTTGG
This sequence comes from Palaemon carinicauda, assembly GCF_036898095.1. Classification (NCBI taxonomy): domain Eukaryota; kingdom Metazoa; phylum Arthropoda; class Malacostraca; order Decapoda; family Palaemonidae; genus Palaemon; species Palaemon carinicauda. Next base: position 54,452,440 of record NC_090746.1, read on the forward strand.
TAACAGCATTGGAATGACCAAGAACAAGACAATGCCTATTAAATAAAAATTTCGATAAAATTCAAGCTTGGCGATGATTTCAAATAGCTCTCACACTTCTATACAGAGCGCGCTGCGCGCCACCACCTATCTCTACCAGCTGATCCTAGCTCTCTCTCTGTACAGTGTGTATCCTTTGACGATGGTAAAAATTACAGCTACTGTACACTGGAACCTTGACATACGATTGCCCTAATATACGAATGTTTTGAGATACAACAGAAAATTTTCGAAAATATATGCTTTGATATACAACGAAATATTTGAGATACGATTTTGGGATGTGATAGTTCTATAGGCGACCGATAGATGGCGTTCGGTCTGTTTGTTTGTTGTTGCTGCATCCTTAACCCTTCGTTGTGTAGTTCGTTGTATCTCTGCCTATTTTTCGTGTTATTTTGTCTATTTTATTATTTACCATGGGTCCCAAAGCTAAAGACAAAGCAGGTGACAAGAAAAAAACCAAGAAAATGATTTCGAAAAGGGAATAATGCTTCCAAAACGAAATAGAATATTTGGTGTGAGAGAGAAATATGAATCATCACTCTCTCTCTCTCTCTCTCTCTCTCTCTCTCTCTCTCTCTCTCTCTCTCTCTCTCTCTCTCTCTCTCTCTCTGTGTAATAATGAAATCTTTTTTTCTTTGCTAAATCTCTTTTGACGCTGTATAATCAAGCACCACAGAGCTAAAAACTATCAAATATCATGCATCGGCGGTAGCATGTCTTATTAATAAGGGAATTATTTGATCAGAAAATTGAGGTTGACGACGGACTACGCCGGGTTGATCAGCTGATTTGAATGTAAACAATGCATAAGATTATAATTCGCTATGTTTTTAATTATAAATACGATACTAAAATGTGAATATTACATGCATTATTATTGGATACAGTTAAGTAAAACGCCAGTGAGAAACAAGGACGAAACAAAATGACAGAGACGAGACAGGGGGAGGCGGTAGCATGCGTGCATGTGTTCAGATTATCTGGACCTTGCGGTAGCACATTTCCTAAGCTGAATCTACGCCAAATAAATTAGCGAAATCTATGAATTTGGGAAATGCGAGAAGGAATAAAAATAGGAATGGGAGTACGTAGAATGAGGGATAAGAAGGCTTTTAGAATGATTAATTAGATAAAATGACGAATTAATCCTAAAAAGTGAAGACGAATAGAATCGCGAAAAATAAAAGACAACCCAAAGAGTTGGCACGATAGGCCCAGACCTGAAAGTGATGAAAGTAAGGAAAGTGAGGCCAAAAAGGCCAGACATGAAGGTGATGATGAAGCTTCATCTGTGCTGGATAATGTGGGAGGTTGGGCTGTGGCACCCTAGCAGTACCAGCTGAACTCGGTTGAGTCCCTGGTTAGGCTGGAGGAACGTAGCGAGTAGAGGTCCCCTTTTTTGTTTTGTTTCATTTGTTGATGTCGGCTACCCCTCAAAATTGGGGGAAGTGCCTTTGGTATATGTATGTATGTATGTATGTACGTAGTTATTAGTCTACATACGTAAATAAAAAGAAAACAAATCGTTCCCTGCCACCCTCCCTACCTCCTCCCCCTGCTGGCCTCCCGTCTTCTTTCGTTGTGGTAAGTTGAATTCCTTTATTTTCTTTATTGATTTTATTAAATTTATTATAATTTTTCACATCACTATGTTATTTTATCATTATTTGTGTTATTACTCGTTTATTTGTGTATAAATTGTGTATCTTATATGTAATTTAGCTGTGTTTTGGTGTGGTTTCATAGCGCTAGAACGAATTAATACATATTACATTATTTCAAATGGGAAAAAATGCTTTGAGATACAACTGTTTTGATATACAACGATGGTTACGGAACGAATTAAATTCGTATGTCAAGGTTCCACTGTATATCTAAAATAAACTGGATTTTGATTAAACTGGTGTTTCACTTAACCTGTTAAGCGTCACCCACATGATAAACCGTTCACCCCGATCTACTCGGTACCGCCTTCAACTGCATATTCCGTTCATGACTTTAACTGCCTTTTTCAAGTCATCAGTCTCGTGATAATGCGTTTACTCGTATAGTAAGTATAGGATCACCACTTGGCAACACACTCAGCATATGGGGGTTGTAAATAGAAACTTATATGATGTCTGGCAACTATTTTTCTGAAGGTAGCTTGATGTTAGAAAACTGGTTTCCTCTCAGTGCGCTTCGTGCGTTCATGCGGAATAGGTTGTTTGTTGTTCCTTTTGCAATGAGCGGTCTAAAGAGGAAGGTTATTTCTTTAGACGAAATAAATGATATTCTTGTTGAGGAATTTGATAATGACAACCTGTTTGATAATGAGAGTACTAGTTTTGAATCCTCCAGTGATGAAGATATTGAAGAAACAAAGTTTTCTTTCGATGCAGAGCGCGAAAATGACTTCTCATTGCCAAATGACTGGACAACGAGATTTCACAAAACTATATAGTTAAGGAAACGCCGAGAGAGAGAGAGAGAGAGACTTGTCCCTTTGCTTTTGTTGCTGATCCTGGCGTAAGATTTACGATTGAAGATAAAAAAAAACCCATTATAATAATCAGTATTATATAGCCTTTTGAAATGGAATAATAGTAGTATTAATTGTTTTTTTTTACTCCACCATTTAATTAATATCCCTACTTTTAACTATGAATACGAATTATAAGTATAAAGAAATTATATTAACTTTGAAAAATTATCATTAGTGAAATGACCGCTCAGGGCAAAAAAAGCGTGACGGTACGTTAGCGGCTACCTGGTCCAGTGGGGACGCCTAACAGGTTAACAGTATCCAATAATAATGCATGTAATACATTTTAGTATCATATTTGTAATTAAAAACATAGCGAATTATAATCTCATGCATTGTTTACATTCAAATCAGCTGATCAATATATATATGAGAGAGAGAGAGAGAGAGAGAGAGAGAGAGAGAGAGAGAGAGAGAGAGAGAGGGGGGGGGGAAATAAATCATTTGAAGTATTCTGGCATCCTGACATCGAATAAGAGAGAACAAATACTGTAACGAGTTATAAATGCATAAGAAAATTATGACAGATTATAACAAAATGGTGCTTATGTAATACCATACTAACTATATATAGTAGATGTTTTGAATGTTAAGAAATAGTATACACAATACTCTTTGTTATTGATTCGCTATGACGAATCGTAACCTATGCCACAACGCAACATCTTATGTGTTGTCTTGCACTGTATGTTACTGTTAAATATTACGATAATAATTGTTTCTTTTAAATAAATCAACAAAAACAGTGCATTCAATTAATTTTAACAGCTGCTCTCTCTCTCTCTCTCTCTCTCTCTCTCTCTCTCTCTCTCTCTCAATATAAATATTCTATTTCTTTTCAGAAGCATTGTTGCATTCTAGAAAATTACAATCATTCAAATAATTAATTGTGCTTTAATAAAACGTTAATGTATCTTTGTTTTAATTTTAGGGTTTATTTCATTAATCTAAGTATTTTGGGTGCAGTGATCATAAATGTTTTATGAAAGCACAATTAACTATTTAAATAATCGTAATTTTCTAGAATGCAATACAGCTTCCGAAATGAAACTGAATATTTAGAGAGAGGGAGAGTCGTCTGAACGAATCAAAAGCAAAGATTATTGTGTATACTATCTATCAACTTATTCAAAACATCTACTCCATATAGTTATTATAGTATTACATAAACACATATGACTTATAATCTATGATAATTTTCATATAAAACATTTATAACTCATTACAGTATTAGTTCTCTTATATAAAACATATCTCTCTCTCTCTTAAAAACACTGTAAATATGTAAAGTAAACAATAACGTACGCTGCTGTAAATTAAGCTATGACATCAGAAATAGATCACATCAGAATTGAGGGGATCCATTTCTGATGACAGCTTACAATACTGAAATAATAATTTGTAAATTAGTACTGTAATGTACTGCTAGCTAAACTATACAGTACAACTCAATAAATAAATATGTAGACGATAAATATTTTACCATACCGACTACTTAGGATAAAACATTGCATACCCGCACATCTACATATCTTCGCTGTCTTTTACTCTCTCTCTCTTTTACATTTATATTACACAATGCAGTCAAATATATAGTACAGTGCACTGTTATGTATTTAATAGATAAAGAAAAAATTAAATATGTTCTCAAACCATTTTCTTGCAGTGACAGAGATATGATGAAGGGAGACAAGTTACCCAACACCTGGGATAATTTGCCATTATCAGATAACTCGGTGTCGTCTTAAAAATCATGCCAATTTTAGAAAAATTTACTTGATATGAACATGCAATATTTGCTGTCTTTTCACCGCTATCTAGTTTCTTGATAAATTTAGGTTTGACATTCATGTGTGTTGACCGCTTTCTTTTTCTTCTACCTATATCACATTACTGTTATGCTGTTGAACATTAACTTCACATAGCTTAATAATGATATTGGTACATATCAGTCTTGTACAAATTAGAAAATTTGGGAATTAATCTTCAATAGGAATTGGAAATGCATGTGCGGTCTTTTCCTGCCATAATACAGTATATCAGTTTTGATCAGGTAAATATTGAATTACAGATGGTTATTTGATGAGGTTTAAGATTGACATTTGATTCTAAAAACTTATGGTAGCTGTTCAATGCTATTAAAGTTTGGGTAACAACTTAAAATTAAACAAGTATATATAGTACTGGATAGCCCCTATTCATAAACAATCCAGTTCAAAAAATAAGAACTTTTTCTTTCATTCTTCATTACGTGTAAATTTACTTTCATACATTACATGAAATTTTAACTTTTACATTCCCCGGTTAAACGAATACAGGTTGCATTTTGAAGTCACCAGAAATATTTCAACTAGTAATTTCATTGAAATTCCTACCCATCTAACACAAGCCTGAGTAAGTTCAACAGAAGTTATACATCTTAATGTTTCTCTAACATAACCACAGAGATGTAAATCTCAAGCTATCAAAGGAATGCACTACAGAAACATAAAAACTCCCCATTCATCATAAAGGCCTTTCCAACTACTGTCAAATCTTCAATAGAAAAAAAAATTCTTACCAATCATACATTGTCTAGCCTAAGCCAACTTATGTCTCCATTACCATTGCCTATGATAAGATATCAGACAACCTAATACACTATCTGTATGTTGGACGTTTAATTTTATAAATTTTCAATACTTCTTTACATTAAACTGTCGCTTAAATTTCATATAAAACACTTTGTTCCTGAACTTTCCTTCTATAAGACTCTATAGGTTTTTGATACTTCTGTATATGAAACAATCAAAACACCACCAAACAGGAATTTTTTCTTCGATATGGTCTTAACTCCTCTAAATTACCAGTTTCTCTTACTCTCACTTCGTCATATGCCATTTTCAACCTTTCTTGATATTTACTTTTTACCCCCGGTTTTATTAGCTGTTCAACCCTCACTAGCTCCCTTTTACATCAACCTACTTTATTCCCCCTTCTCTTTTGCTACAACTAATTTTCCTTCCACCAAAAAATGATCAGACATACCGTTAGCCATACCCCTAAACACATGCACGTCTTTCAATCTTCCAAACATTCTTTTAGTTATCAACACAATCCATTAATGCCCTTTCTACTACTCTTCCATTTGCCACTCTTACCCACGTATACTTATTTTTATCTTTCTTTTTGAAAAAGCTAGAACTTGGAGCAGTAGGGGATTCAGCATTATTGAAGCTTCTTCTGTGGTGGATAACGGGGGAGGGTGGGCTGTGGCACCCTAGCAGTACCAGCTGAACTCGGTTGAGTCCCTTGTCAGGCTGGGAGGAACGTAGAGAGTAGAGGTCCCCTTTTTGTTTTTGTTTCATTTGTTGATGTCGGCTACCCCCCAAAATTGGGGGAAGTGCCTTGGTATATGGATGGATGGTCCTAACACACTATTTAATCCTTCTGTTGATGATAGCCTAACAGTTAAGTACAGCATATACTTTTATGTAATTTGTAAATTAAAACATTTTATGCAGTAATATACAGTACTGTATAAAAATACAGTTTATGGTGAGAAAATACCTGACCCGGCCTATCTTTAAATTGGAATAAAAAGTGAAATTAATCATTAGAAAATATATCTTGCAATACATCTAGGATATTTATGACATCCCTGCATGATACTGACATCAGTCAGGACATATATACCTAGAGCATTCTTTTTAAAATGTGCGATATTTTTACATACTGCAGCATCTCTACTTGAACAAATACTAAATCAATAATAAGATGAAAACCATATGTAAGTTAGGCCTTTATCGATTTCCCAAGAGATACAAGAAACAAAGAAATTGATAAGTTGTGTCTCTGTCTCTCAAAGACATTTCTTGAAGTTAATGAGAGGTAGACAATGCCAAAAAGACAATAAACATTAATCTGATATCTTGAAGTATAATTTCATTTCTATTCTAAGAGTATAAAGCATGCATCAAAGTAAACAATGCTTTCTTTAGTTACTAGTTGTAGAAGAATAATGAGATGCTAAAAACATCCTACACATTTAAGAGGAAAATGCTTGTGAATATAAGAAAGGAATCTGTGTCATAAAATGTGAATTCCTAAAACAAATAGCAAAACATCAAGATTTTAGAGGTAAAGTAGGTTTGCTTACATTTGAAAGGTAGGGATTACTACTGAAAATTTCATAGAGATGAAAACAAATGCTTTACCGTATTTTAAAGTATTCAAGATATCACAAAAAAAATTTGATAAAAAAGGTAAAATAAATTCTGAATACTATAATTTATTTCCCCTTAGGCTACTGATTTTGCCTTTGGAGACTTTAAATAACTGGAGGAATTTCCAACAATTACACACTTGCATTAATTATTCCTTCGTCAGCTAACCCTTTGCCTTTCTTCAAAGCTAGTTGCTCTGTAAGATACCTAGATTGCAAGGCACAAAACTAAGTAGGTAACTGGATCCTTATATCCCTCCTCTCACTAAGGCAAGACCTCTTAAACAATATAGTTTTAATTTGGGAGATGGCGTTTCATATCGTAGATGCTCTTAATTTTTCTCATTATGAGTGATGTAGCAGATCAGTTGGTAGATTATATTTTATTTTGTAATAAGTTTTTTTTTTTTGCAGATTTTCACAATACTCTATTTATAGGTGTACTAGGTCATTAGGGGCCTACCCACACACTTATGATTGGTCTTTAGTGAATATTTAATTTCATGGATTGATACGCTTGATTTCCTGACTGGATGTCCTGTTCTTAAATCTGGGACTGAGCCATAACTTCTACACCAAGGACTTCTATAATCTCAAGCTGTTTTCTCGTTTGAAAGTGCAATCAAGAACAATTTGCTCATTTCCCAGCTCTTGGTATCCTAACTGATGTTATCAATAACAGACGTACATTTGTTACATAATATGTTAACTACCATAGCGTATGTTCATTAAAAACATACAATACTCTTTAATTGTCTTACTTTTATGCAACAGACCTCTTATCACACAAAACTTTAGTGACCATGGAAAATGTTTCCCATGAAAGTCCAACCCAACCACACAATGCCTCCATTTTTCTGTACCTTCTATCATCAATTTAAATTTTCACCGATATGTCCTTTACATTGGTGCAATCTTTGTGTTCTGGGGTCTGTTTTACAAATATCATTGTGTATACTGTACTTAACACTTCTCATTCATGGATGGTAGTGTCCATCAACTTATAGCATGAATGCATATTGTCAACTTTCAGTATTTTTAAATTGAGGATTTTGGTTGTAAGCCATTTTGGATGGCTTAATTTTCCAATGTAATGCTGAGGAATGATTCAATTTTGTAAGGGTAGTGTCTGGGTAGCATTATAGCTTTATCACAGCCTAGTTTAAATTATTGTTTTACCATATTCTCTTCATTTTGATTAGTTTGCCTTCATGAAGTTTTAGTATTATATTTTTAGGGCACTTGACCATCATCATGCAAGAGTTATGGTAGTGCTGTGGAAGAGGATGATGACCCTATACCTTGTTCATGTCGACAACAATATTTGCTTTGACAGAATTTTACCAAATTAAAAAGTAACAGTTCTTGGTTTTGAAGAGCCTTACTAACCTAAAAGTAAGTAGTAGGTTGGCCAGGGCACCAGCCACCCATTGAGATACTACCGCTAGACATTGGGTCATTTGACTGGCCAGACAACTTACAACACTGAGATTAATTAAACATTTCTTCTTCGCCCAAGGGGTTAACTACCTAACTGTATTTGCTCTTTGGGTACTTTCCTCATAGCAAGGGTAGGAAAGACTCCTTAGCTATGGTAAGCAGCTCTTCTAGGAGAAGGACACTCCAAAATCAAACCATTGCTCTGTAGTCTTGGGTAGTGCCACAACCTCTGTACCATGGTCTTTCACTGTCTTGGGTTAGAATTCTCTCGATTCAGGGTACACTATTCTATATTATTTCTCCCCCCCCCTTTTTTTTAACACAATTATATATTCTTTCTCTTCCTCTTTTCTTTTTATTTTTAAGTATATCACAAAATTTTAAGTAATTTATATTTTTCCTAACAGTTCTTACCTCGAACTACTTTCTTAGGAGTATCTGGGGATCTCCTCCCAACCGACCAGAATTTTGTGTAGTTTCCCCTATCTCCGTTTTCCCTAGTGGGGTCCCTCTGTGGCGGATGGATACTCGCCCTGAGGCGACCCGGGTCAGCGTGCGAGATCAAGGAGCTAGGTCTCGGTCGTCAGTAAGCTTTTGATAACCATATATTCGAACTCCTGTAAGACACTCGGGGAAGGCTGGGCGGGCAATAACCCGAAAGTAGTTCGAGGTAAGTACTGTTAGGAAAAATACAAATTACTTAAAATTTGTGATTTGTTCCATCACGGAGTACTTACCTCGAACTACTTTCTTAGGAGACTTACACTTTAGGAGGTGGGAGTGAACTTATAGGGTGGGGGACCCTATTAACACCATGAGACTGAACCTAGATAGGAGGCTAGGTTTAGCTGACATATAAGACAGGGTTGAAGACTCGGGGGAACTACGCAAAAGACTTTCTAATGCCTATGTAACTCACCTCTATGAAAATCATCCGGACATGGGCGTCTCCAACGATCAACTCTCACATGGGCGGAGGACAAGGAAAAGGAACTGGGGAAGCAAGGAAAGGGGGGGTCAGCGTGCGAGAGCAAGGAGCTAGGTCTCGGTCGTCAGTAAGCTTTTGATAACCATATATTCGAACTCCTGTAAGACACTCGGGGAAGGCTGGGCGGGCAATAACCCGAAAGTAGTTCGAGGTAAGTACTGTTAGGAAAAATACAAATTACTTAAAATTTGTGATTTGTTCCATCACGGAGTACTTACCTCGAACTACTTTCTTAGGAGACTTACACTTTAGGAGGTGGGAGTGAACTTATAGGGTGGGGGACCCTATTAACACCATGAGACTGAACCTAGATAGGAGGCTAGGTTTAGCTGACATATAAGACAGGGTTGAAGACTCGGGGGAACTACGCAAAAGACTTTCTAATGCCTATGTAACTCGCCTCTATGAAAATCATCCGGACATGGGCGTCTCCAACGATCAACTCTCACATGGGCGGAGGACAAGGAAAGGGAACTGAGGGGAAGCAAGGAAAGGGGGGGTAAGGAGGAACTTGTGTCACTTGGAATTACTTCCCTCGGGCTTCCCCGAGGCTTCAACCTTAAACCTGTTGGAGTGCGGAAATGACTGGCTCAATGGAGAAGGAGTCCAAAGACTTCCTTATACAGTCTTTCAGGTAATGGGCCGTAAACGTAGACTGTCTGGACCACATACCTGCTTTCAGAATCTGGCTAACTGCCATGTTCTTGTCAAAGGCCAAGGACGTGCTGAGACCTCTAATGTCATGGGGGCGCGGTTTTCCCGGCACCGTGGATCCGTCACTGTCATAAGCCTTCTTTATGACTTGTCGCAGCCAGATAAGAGATGGTGTTCTTGGACACCGCTTTCTTCACATGGCCCGAGGAAACACACACACTTTTGATCCCCGGTCGAAACCTGGCTGTCCTTACAATATATTTTCTGACCGGGCACAAAGACATGTCTTCGGGGTTGTCCGAACGTGGAATTGCTGGGACTGAGAAACCCTCGAATCTAGGGTCCAAGGCAGCAGGATTTTGAGTCTTGGCCACAAAGTCCGGAAGAAACTTAGAGCTCAGGTCTTTCCAACCTTTCGAGCGTGAGACCCGTGGAGGTCGCTAACTCCTTTAGCGGAGGCCAAGGCTAGGAGGAACACCGTTTTAAGGGTAAGGTCTTTAACGTGAATATCCATGAGCGGTTCGAAGGATGGCTTAGATAGGACCTTAAGAACTCTGGCTACGTCCCATTGCGGTACTCTAGAGGAGCGGGGGGAACATGATAGCTCAAAACTCCTGATGAGCATAGAGATTTGCCGAGAGGCCCCTAGGTCGAGTCCCTTGAGGAGAAAAAGTTGGCCCAGCGCGGCTCGAACTCCCTTGATAGCTGGGATAGAAACACCCAGGTCGTCCCTCAGGTGGACCCGGAAGTCTGCGATCTTATGTATAGATGCGTCCAACAGTCTCAGGTTCTGGGAGGCGCACCACCTTACGAATGTGGCCCATTTCGCCTGGTAAACCATGACTAAGAATTTCCTTAGATAACCAGTCATCCTCGCGGCGGTCTTTGACGAGTACCCTTCCTTCCTCAGCAGACGCTCGATAACCTCCACGCGTGTAGCCGGAGGGACCGAGGGTTTTCGTGACTTTCTGAAGTGGGGCTGACAGAGGTCTTCCATGTCTGGCAGCAGCCACGTCGGGAGGATAGCTAACTCCTTCAGGTCTACGAACCACTCTCTCTCCGGCCACCAGGCCGCTACCAAAGTCATCTGCATGTTCCTTGACCGTCTGACTCTGTTGAGGACCTATCTGAGGGTCCCGAAGGGTGGGAAGGCGTACAAGTCGAGTCCGTCACACGGGTGCTGGAAGGCGTCCTCAAACGCTGCTGCTGGGTCTGGAACTGGAGAACAGAATATGGGGAGCTGGGCGTTGAGCCTCATGGCGAACAGGTCTATCACCGTCGACCCCCACTTGTGGAGGACTGCTTGGGCCACCTTCGTGTGTAGAGACCATTCTGACCCTACCACCTGACCTACTCTGCTGAGGCCGTCGGCTAAGACGTTCTTCCCTGGAATGAATCTGGCCGTTACTTTGATGTGCTCCTTCTCGGCCCATTCCAGAATCCTTGATGTGAGGTCGCACAACTCCCTCGACTTGAGTCCTCCCTGAGTCTTCGCATAGGCTACCATGGTGGCGTTGTCCAACATGAGAGCCACCGTGTTTCCTCGGAGACAATGAACTAACCTTGTGAGTGCTCTCTGGACCGCTAACAGCTCGAGTTCGTTTATGTGCAAGGCCCTCTCCTCCGGGGACCATTTTCCCTTTGCTGTTTCTTCGAGGAGATGGGCTCCCCACCCCTCCTTCGACGCATCTGTGAAGAACATCATCTCTGGAGGGGTGGTCGCGAATGGCATTCCTTTCAAGGTGTTCGTCCTGTCGGACCACCACCGCAGTATTTCCTTGGTCCCCGGTGACAAGTCGACCATATTGTGTGGAGAATCTCCCCGAGACCAGAGTTCCTTCAGGTTCCATTGAACCGTTCTTAGTTTGAGCCTTCCCTGAGGGACCAACTTCTCCAATGATACCAGGTGGCCCACTAATCTCTGCCAGTCCTTGGCTCTCCTTGGAAGGGGTGAAGTACCTGATCCAGTGTCGAGCCTCTCTACGGCGGGGAATGCTTTCCTCAACTTGGAGTCCAGGACCATCCCCAGGTATGTCATCCTGATGGAGGGAACTAACTGCGACTTTTCCCTGTTGATGGTGATCCCCAAGTCCCTGCAGAACTGTAACACTTTAGCGCCTTGCTCCTTCAATACTGCCTCCGAGGCTGAAAAAAGCAACCAGTCATCTAGGTAGCAGATCAACCTGATCCCCTGCTTGTGGGCCCAGCTGACACTGCGGTGGACACCCTCGTGAACACCTGCAGGGCTGTCGACAGGCCGAAGCATAGGGTCCTGAATTGCAGAGACTGGGAACCCCACTTCACTCTAAGAAACTTCCTGCTGGAGGGGTGGACAGGGATCTGAAAATATGCATCCTTGAGGTCCAGGGACATCATGAAATCCCCTTCCCTTAAGGCTGGCAGCACTGACTTCAGTGTGTCCATCTTGAAGTCCGTCTTGCTGATGAACTTGAGAGGCGAGAGGTCGATGACCGGTCTCCAACCCCCTGTCACCTCCACCAGAAAGAGCATGCTGTAGGACCCGGGGGTTCGAGTCCTTGATTGGTTCTAGCGCTCCCTTGTTCAGCATGGCTGACACCTCGTCTTGTAGTGCTGCCTTTTCAAGGGGTCCTTGGGTGCCAGCCATTCTGCCCGTTGATCGGGAATCAGAGGGGGCGGTTCCGTCAGGAAGGGAACCCTGTATCCCTCCCTCAGGACTGTTACAGACCACAGATCCGCCCCGTTGTCTCCCCATGCTTGCCAATAACGTTTGAGGCATCCCCCTACCTGAGGCTTCGGCAGGAGTAGGGGGGCCTCTCTCCCTACCTCCTTCTGGAAGCGCGACTAGAACGGCATCTCCTGGAGCCGGAGTATTTTGCCCTAAAGGAGGCCTGAGGGGTAGTACTTCCTCTACGGAAGGGCTGCGAGGATTGTTGCCAGGACAAAGAAGGAGAATCTCTTCTTGTCGGGGCCGTAGAAGGGCGGGGTCCGTCCGGCGCAACCCTTCTATGAGCGGGACGTCTCACTGCAGGGAGTCTGGGCTCCCCTGCCTCCTTGAGCTTGCGTACTCTCTCCACAGCCTCTTCAACTGCTTTCAGGGGGAAGACGGAGTCACCCCACACCGGCGAGTTCCTCAGGCACTTTGCTTCGCGTTCGGGAAGCTTACGGTACAGCCTGTTAAGCACCGTGTCTCTCATCCGTAACACCCAGTTAGCTGTCTGTGTGAGGGACTGAAAGGTGAGGAATTTCATAGCCCTCCCCCCTGAGCGGATCAGTTCCTGGAGCATTGCCTGCTTTTCCGGCACTGTTAGGTCATGAGACAGTTGGAAGCCAGCCAACGTGCATGCCCACCAGTCTAGCCACGAGGTCACGTTCACTATATCTTGGGCCGTACTGTATCTTCCATCATGGAAGCCTCCGCTGGTGAGAAGCACACTGGAACAGAGGGTCCTGTCTTCCGAACTGCCTTGGTTGAGAGTAGCTATTGCCGCCTCCACTGCACGGGGTCCAGAATGCCGCCCGTCCGGAACATAAAACCTCTTCTGGGTCCTTAGCCCAGGAGTAGCTTGAAGGACCCTTGGGCTCTAAGAGAGTTCACTTGTCCTGCGACATATCTGTCAACGTACTCCATCCCCAGTTTCACATCCGGAGCCAACGGAAGGGTCAAGGATGGCTTCTGTTGGACGGGGTTATCCACCATCCTCCCCAACCCTGTCCCCAACCCTGCTCCGTCAACGGCTTCGGTTCGTCTAGCCTGTGATGGTGTCTAATAAGGGCTAGGACCTTCCTATACGAAGACACCTCGTCAGCGGAACACTCTCTGCGTCCATCAGACCGTCAACCACCAGGTCCTCCGTGTCGGGTACATCGACGAGCACGGATGGATCCATGTAGGAGGCTGTGTCGTCTTCTTCCGGCTGGTTCGATGGAGCGGATGCCTCCGTCACAGGTGGAGCCGCCGAGACGGAGGTAGCCGTCATGGGTCTACCTCCGCTCGGGGAGATCCGTGGGGTACTGGAACCGTGGTGTACCACCGGTTGACCAGGGTGCTTTGACAGAGCTGCCGTGGTACTGGGTACGAATGCCATGATACCGGGCCGAAACAGCGGCTTTCTCCGCTGGGCGGATGGAGCCGGTGACTTGGCGTGCAATGGCAGGGCTAAGTCAACATGTGTAGACGGCTTCGACCGACGGGCAGATCGAGCCGACGCCACACGGGGCAAGGGCACGAGGGCGGCTCCAGAGGCCAATGAGGCAGACACTGGAGTGGCAGAGGCCCTGTTCGACCCACTACAGGGGAAAGCTGCTTGAGCCCACTTGTCTCTGGAAGAGTGCCTCTTCTTGCTCTTCCTCCTCGAGGTCTTCGCCCGTTTCCTGGAAGGGCCTGAACGAGAGCTAGACTTCCTCCTTCGAGACCTCTTCCGCTTCCTTCTCGCCTCCCAGGGGTCGGAGTCCTCCGATGATGACGATGAGTAAGAGGAGGAAGAGCCGGAAGAGGAGCTTGCTGAGTCCTCCGTCAATGATGCAGGGTCCGGCGTGAAGGGCTGCATGAAGTGTGACGGGAGCGTAGACGAAGGCGCCAGGGGAGTCCGTAGAGCCTTCCTGGAAGCGAACCAACCCGCGAATTCCTCATCCTGACGCATTGGCGATCTGAAGGGCGTCCTTGGCGCCGTCCAGACGATGGAATCGGGGTTCGAAGAACCTGTAGGCTACCTCTCTTTGTCTAATCCTCCCCCGGGCGCTGTAGTACCTGAAATACACTGCCACGATGCATGAGAAGGAGCCGATCCAGTCTTCCCCCACACCGGGTCTTCGGCCGAGAAGGGTCCTGCAGGCACCAGAACCTCGTCTCCTGAACACACTCTCCCCCCCCCCCACACACGCCTGCGTAGCAACAACTGTCCCCACATCAATCACATCAGACTCATGGGGAACGGCAATGGGCTGTTTCCCCGCAACGGACTTACCTCGTAGGGGAAGGCGACGAGGAACCTCTCTCCGACGGAGCGGCAGGTGACGCTAACGACAACACGGCGCCGCCTTCTTTTTCGTGGCGTACAAGGCCCACTGGATTACCGGCCAGGACGCACACTCCGGACACGTGGAAGTAGGGGAACACACACTACCCCTACACGAGGAGCGAAAGCCACACACCACAGGACTTACCAGCCTTAGGCCCGGGGCAACGACGTTGGGATTCCATAAGGAAGCACTAAAACACCAAGCAACACAAGAACACTGGGAAAGGAGGTGAATAAAAGGGCACAAGGGAATGAGTACAACACGAGGGAACCGCATGGTAACACAAAGGGTCGGACGGGATGTGAACTACGCCACGACCAGAAGCTTACTGGCGACCGAGACCTAGCTCCTTGCTCTCGCACGCTGACCCGGGTCGCCTAAGGGCGGGTATCCATCCACCATAGAGGGACCCCACTAAGGAAAACGGAGATAGGGAAACTACACAAAATTCTGGTCGGTTGGGATGAGATCCCCAGATACTCCCAAGAAAGTAGTTCGAGGTAAGTACTCCGTGTTGGAACAATTATAGTTTATATATGAAAGGTCTAATTTATTGTTGTTATTGTTCTTAAAACATTTGATTTTGATCATTCATGACTTCTCTTGTAGTAAATTTATTTCCTCGTTTCCTTTCCTCGCTGGGCTATTTTACCCTGTTGGAGCTCTTGGGCGTATAGCATCCTGCTTTTCTGACTATGGTTGTAGCTTAGCTTATAATAATAATAATAATAATAATAATAATAATAATAATAATAATGATAATAATAATAATAAACCTAAAGCCCCACTGGATGGCATGTGAGATTCTTCCAACACAGTCAAGAAAATATATTTTGATGGGACTGTGATGCTTCTGCCTCCCTTTTTGCATCAAGTGATAAGAAGTGTTGGGATTCGTGAGGCTCCCACTTCCTCATGCCTTCTTTCTCGCACAAATTTCCCCACCAGAGGGGATTTCCTAGAGGTTCTTGAAAACTGTTGTTCCCCTAAGGAAAGGTACAAAACAGTATTACATATGTATTACAATGTTATACCTTCACTGTCAACCTGTTTCAACCAACTGACTCCCACCGCAAACCACACACATCCCTCCTGCAGCTGCTATAGTCTACAGATCCGTCTAGCATAGACGTCATTCACGATGACAGTGGATAAGCATCAAATCTTCATTACCTACACACTCATTTTTGCCCCAGACTGCTGATGCTTGTGGCTCATCCAAAGTCTCCTGTTGACAATGATACAGTATATCCATACAGTTGACATAAACATTAATTCTTGGTGGTTCTGATAAAGGAATATTCCACTCCATAAACATGTTTATCCTCCTCCTCGAGGATTTTCTTTTAAGTAAGATTGATAAGTCTTCTGACATCAGAACTAGCAATCACTAAAGCTGAATGCATCATTGGAAACAGAATTTGTAGCTTTGTATAATGGAAAAACTATTTCATACTTTATTGTCAGCAAATTTTTTCTTATATCAAAGTATACTTTTTATTATATTTATCGGCTTTTCACTTTTTTATCGGGCACGAAGATAATTACCGCTATTATCTTAAAATGACACGAAATTAAGTGGCACTACAGGAAAAACTTCAAATGACCATTTTGAGATATATTGGTAGGAATAAATATGGTCAGTGCAAAATGATTATCGAACGGTTAGGTTACCAAAAACCCTAAAACGGTTATTTGCTGTATTCTTATACGCACTGCACTTTATACAAATTTAGTTATTCTAGCTGTGATCTGATTTTGGGATGATATTGCTGAGGTGTAACTGGATGATACCTTTATAGTAGGACAATGAAACAGAAGTTGCAGGAGTCTGGACAGCAAAATGGAACAAAACAAAGCCTAACATATAAAATTAAGAGAGGCTGCAGCAAGGGGTCAAAGTGACACTTAAAACTCTAGAAATATCTACAGTGCACTGATGGCAATACCCCCACCCATGGCCACAACTTCACCCAAGTGCACTAATTTTAACTTTCCCCATATCTCTACGATTTCCATTCAGATAGTTTCCTTTGATTTTCATTCTAGCATTCATGTGGTGTTCACCAATTTTGCTTTTCCTTCAACTTCTACTAAGTTAATTAGAATGTGTTCTTCATAAAAAAACAGTAATTATTTAAAATCTTAACTTTTCCCAAACTTCATAATTTCTAAATGCTCCATCACAAATGGTTTTGAGTTTTGTTAAAACATTGTACAGTATTTTTTTTTAATAAAACATTTTACTATATAGCAAATTCACAAAATTTAGCACATGACATGTGTATATGAATTACTTCAATAATAATAGATATCCTTTAGCTCTAATATTCTGTATTGATTTGTCTAATGTTTTCTCCATTTTATTATAAACACTTTTTTTTCGGATTTCAACTTTTCTTAAATCATCTTATCTAAAAATTCTTTACACATTAAGTTTCTTATTTTGTTCCACATACATCTTAACGTATTTGTATGCCTTCCGACAAAATGATTTGTTTTGTTTAAGCATTTTCTGTAATTTATAGAATTAATAAAAACAGAAAATCCGACAATTTAAAGTAACAAATTAAGTTGAACAGAAACATGTCAAAATTGATTTGGAGGATTCAAATGGAAATACTGTTCTACGATAGATTATTCCTCGTTAAATAGTTTCTTTTTTCTTAGATAAGTTACAACCAAAGTAACTCATTCATTCTATCAACTAGAAATGGTATACTAATCAGCATTGCAGCAATTATAAGAACAATGCATTGGAAGAGCATATTACTTATACAGAATACAGAAAGATACAATAACCTTAAAAAGATCAAAATACAAAAGTATTTCTGATCAACTTCTCAAATGGCAACTTGAATGGAAAACACTTCACCTGACCTGATAATGATACAGGGAATTCAAAATGAAGATACTAAATGGTGTTTAGTATCTTCTTGGCAACATAACCCATGACATAACAGCAGCAACATTTCAGAATTGAGTTACATGGCCATCAATATTAAAAAATCCAATTGTACTTACCCATAATATATAGGGCTGTAGATTACGACAAAATAATGCTTAGTACAGCCAGGTAGCAATTTCATCAATATACCCACTCATGGGTTGAAGAAAGTCATATGGCTAAACAAAAGGCTGCAAGCCAACATTACAATACTGTAACTAAGTTTCTAGTGTTCATTAACAATATGAAGATGTTAAGGTGGTGAGATGAAGCTACAAATAAAATAAGGAAAACAAAATTCTTCAAGACAATTAAGCTTTGTTATTCTATACTAATAGAAACCAATGCAACACAACTATCATGTAATTATCCTCAAGTCCATGCAGGTGTATAAAAGCTGCATTTGAAAAACTTGTGTGGAGTGCTTTGGGCATCAAGACATATTGTGGAGATCAAACAATTTTCTTCTTTTCATTTTATTTTCACTGTACTAGTGGGAAGAGGGAGGGAGAAAGGACTTAAGAACAATCTATGCAGGTTCACTGTAGCTGATGCTGCAGTTATATTTGTCCACAAATGGGTTGAAACTGATATAGCAAACAATTTGGAATATGACATCTCATGGGGACACTTATTAGTCAATCGAGCATATACTAGGGAGACTAGGTATTATCGCACCAGACAGAGCAGCGCAAGTTTGCTCCACTAACTTGATGGGCCACAGCTTCTAGCGTCGCCAGTCAACACCTTACAACTTCATTTTAACTTCAATCATAATCATTTCCCACAAAGCACAAAATGAAAAGGGTTTTGATGGAAATTGATGAAGCATAAAAATGTTAACTGGAAACTATTCCTTTACAACCTCATTAACTGTAACTTCACACGAAACGCAAATTAATTCTTTTAAAAGCACTAAGTAACATTATCACTTTATGATCTATATATATTTCGCTATTAGTCAACTCATTAATGAGGTTTTCCTAGAAACGCTGAACCTGCACAAAACAGGCGTTATGTAATTGAGGGGTTCACAAACTGTACTCACTCCTGAACTGTGTGGACAATGGCTTCATTACACACGTTACTCTCTCCCTGTGAGCCCCTACAGGCATAAAAACATTTCACGTACAATTCTTATGGGACATCCTTTTACAAAACTTCAGTAGATAAATTTTCAAATAATTTAATGCCCCTTTAACTTATAATTTTTTACTATGCTAAATACTTTTCGTTTATTAAAGTGAGAAATTAGTCTTACAGTAGATGGTTAATAATCTATAGAAATGTGCATCTAAAAAGCTGTGGTTAACCATGTAAATCAGATACACTACACTGCATACAGTAAGCAGGATAGCTGTATCTAAAATACAAACAAAAATTTCCACAATAAAAGCTGAAGACTCAAGTAATCAATTTCTGGTCAAAAGTGAGGATAAAATTTGAAAAAATCTCTACTTAAAAAAATATAACTTATTGCTGTCACCTGTGAAATTTCTGGCCGATAACTTAAGAAAAAAAAAAAAATATTGAAACTAATATGAACACTACAATAAATCTTAAATATTGTACTTTTAGATATCAAATTAAGTCAGGGAATATTAAACTTCAGAATATTCCATGGCTGAGATGCAAACACTTATTGGGAGAGAAAAACCAAATTAACACCATTGGAACCCTTCGCATGAAAATATTTCTCATTAAATGGAGTGGGACCTAATGCGGGTCTGCCGTCTGAGATCCTCACGCATTAACCATCAATCCAACAACTGGCAAGAAAAATTGACGTGTGTCTCATATAGAAAGATACTAGTTCTATTAGAAATAATTGTACAGGTTAAGCTTAAAATCACTGGGAACACAGAGCACGAAGCAAATGGTTTAAGGGGGTAAAAAACACTAACTATACTTTCAAATCACAGCTTAACATGCAATTTAAATTAAAAATACAGCACTAGGAAAAAAAGCTGTGCTACACATCATTATATTCTTTCCTGCACTAGCTCATATCATTTCAAACATCACAACACAGAAAGGATTTCACAACTGACAGCAGTTCTTATAGCAGGGATGACCAATCTCCAGAAAAGTATTGCGTATTACAGCACACTGCGATTTCATCATGCTGACTAATAAAAGATGATGGGTATCAATGACAGAGGGACCCAACCTATTTTGCTAACCTTTTTTTAAGTGAACGACCTCTTTCAATGCTTGTCACTCCCCAACCACATAAAAAAGTCTTTAGTAAAAGAGAGTTGTGGCATTTTTTTCAATGTATTACAAAATGAGCCCTATTTTATACGAATTTATCACTCCTTAAAACACTTGTCCAATTTTTCTAGAAGCTGGTCTTGGAAACTAGTAGTCAACCAGTGAGGACCTTTTGTTAAATATTTCAATTTAATTGCCATCAACCATAAATTACAGGCTTCAGTCTACATAAAAATCATTGAATGATTGAAAGGCAACATTGGCTACCTTTGCTAACACCAGATTGTCAAGAAGTTTCATTTTAATAAAAAAATAAAGGTAAAATGACTTAAACAAAGCCAAGTTTAACAACTTATATATCTGAGCATATTAAATTCCATGAACAAAGCCCATTCCTACACCTTATTAATTTGAAAAAATTTACAGGGTAAGTCTCTATGCTGGTGTATTGCAAGAGGCAGAATTGCAATCAAAACTCATCCTCACAAAAGACCAGAATAGTACAGTAAAGAAGAGCAAAAACTGATGTCAATTTATTTTTCCTTTATTTTGGTTCATGAATTTCATATCCTTACTAAAAATGCTCTTGTCTTCAACATAAAAAATATCTCATGACCAATAATAAAAATTTACTATTGTAAAAGTACATGATCATGACTACTATGATGAAATTTAGTATCATCTGTGTCTTAAAGTAATAAACCGTCGTGCATGACTACAGGAGCACCCAATCTTTTTCCCATCTTTCACACAAACAATTACACTCACTCATACACCTGACAAACTAAAAATTGCATGAACCAAAATAAAACATTAAAATAGGTACTAGTGCGTCCCATCTTCTTACATTTTACTGCTTAAACATTAAATATACTGTAACTGAAACACTAACCCATCAAAATAAATGAACTGTCTATTGGGTGAATATATTTGCTCACATCAATAATATATCTAATTTCTTTTAAACAATCAATATAACTTTTAATATGGGACACACCATATACATAGAAGCTTAACTCATTTGAGGCACATACCTGGCAGAATCTGGAACATTTGTAATATTTGTCTTTTCTGTTGACGATGCTTTGTTAGGATCACATGAAATAGTTGAGCGACGCGAACTACTACTGATCGTTCTGTTGGTCATCGTGTTACTTTTCTGAACTCGCGATTTTCCTACCCCTGGGCTAGTTGCAGCTCCTGCCCCTGTTAAAATACAAACTTTTCATTGATTTTCCGTCAAAAAAACTTTTCATCCAATCCGATTCACATTCTTCAAATTATTTTAGGATGAAATAAACACCATAAAATAATTCAAATGACAAAACTTGACATAAGAAAACAAAGGAAAAATTTAATCTGATTAACAAAATTCATTATTTCTATACTTGCCTTCTGCTTAGTTTGATACCAACAATTACCCTAAAACTTAATATTTCCCATTTTCATTCCTTTCAATGGATTAAAGGCTCTATTACAGTATTGAGACATTTGGCAGATTATGACAATAACCTTGGCCAGGGTACAACAAAGATCCTTAGTCTTTTCAGTTTTCTTGTTGTCCTTGTGTTTGGTACTGGGTGTTTTTAATAAGATTGTGGGGTTTTGTTATTTAGGTTTTTAGCAATAATAAGGTACATCTGGATTTGTAAATAATTCCTGAGAGATTGTTCAAGGGAAATACTGCAGGGCAACCATGTTCCTCATCGTGTATGCCTTGTGCCAGGCTCAATATCAATATGTAGAAATCAGTGTAGAATGCGTTCTCTTTCTATTCCTCTTATGAAAAGATATTTTTAGTTGGTAGTTAAAGAGTTCCAGATGTAAAATGAAATGGACTTTTAGCTAAGGGGAAAATCCAGAAAACTAGGATTCTTATAGTGGGGGGGATGATAATGTCTCCCTAGGAATAAATGAACTTTCAGGGTGTGATAATGATTAGTTTCATAATCACTTTACTGATTTTACTTCATTAGTTAAATCTAAGAAGACCTGGGAGTCTTCAGGCAAAGTCAGTGATTCTATCAATATCACTAATTTCTAAGTAATTTGTATTTTTCCTAACATACTTACCTCGAACTACTTTCTTAGGAGTTACTGGGAACTCTTCCCATCCGACCAGAATTTTGTGGAGTTTACCCTATTCCCGTTCTCTATGGGGTTAACCACAGGCAGAGTGATACGCGCCGAGGCGACCCGGGGTCGGACAGCATGCTTGCTCAGGTCGTGCTCCTCAGTAAGTTTCGTCGGAAAGGTTCTCCTCAGCCCTGCAGAGCCCTCGGGGAAGGATGGGCGGGCCATAACCCGAAAGTAGTTTGAGGTAAGTATGTTAGGAAAAATACAAATTACTTAAAAATTTATGATTTGTTCCAACACAGAGTACTTACCTCGAACTACTTTCTTAGGAGACTTAAACTTTAGGAGGAGGGAGTGTCCTGCAGGGGCTAGAGACTGACCGGCTGGAAGCACAAGGGGGGAGGAACCTAGATAGGAGGCTAGGTTCCGTAGACCAATGGTAGAAAACGCACGAAATAGGGAAAATTACTCAAAAAACTAACTTATTGTCTAAGTGGCTTACCTCTGTAAAAACGTCTCAGAGACGTACTCCTCGCTGATGAAGTGTACCTTGGTAGATGATGTGTCTTTGTGTCACGCTAGTGCGGGTAATCAGGGACCAGGGAAAGGTTAAAAAGGGAAAAGGGGGGGGGACAAAGGTAAGGAAGGAGCTAGTGTCTCTTGGACTTACCGCCCACAGCTTCCCTGGGGCCATGATCTTTTGGAGGACTGAAATGACGACCAAGGGCGAAGCCGTCCAAAAATTTCCTCGAACAATCCTTCAGGTAGTGTTCCGTGAAGGTGGACTGTCTGGACCACGTGCCTGCCTTCAGGATTTGGCCCACTGCCATGTTCTTTTCGAAGGCTAACGAAGTACTAAGACCCCTAATATCATGCGGCCTAGGTTTGCCTGAGAGAGGGGTTCCTGAGGTGTCGTAGGCCCTCTTGATCACCTGCCGTAGCCAGAAGGAAATTGAATTCTTGGAAACGGGTTTCTTCACACGTCCTGTCGATACGAACAAATTCTTGATTGTTGGACGGCACCTGGAGGTCCTCTCCAGGCATTTTCTTACCGCTCTGACTGAGCACAAAAGCAAGTCTTTAGGGTTGTCAGAATGAGGGACAGCAGGAACCGAGAAGCCCTCGTAACAAGGATCCCAACAAGCTGGATTCTGGGTCTTGGCCACAAAACTAGGTACGAACCTAAAGGATGCTTCTCGCCATCCTTTTGAGTGCGCGACTTCGTACATCAGGCCGTGTAACTCACTAACCCTCTTCACCGAAGCCAGAGCTAAAAGAAAGACCGTTTTGAGGGTAAGTTCCTTGTCCAGGGTGTCCTTGAGAGGCTCGAAGGGCGGTTCCGACAGGGCTTTGAGCACTCTAGCCACATCCCACTGAGGCACTCACAGCCTGGGGGGGGGGGGGGCATGACTGCTCAAGACTCCTGATGAGCATCAAAATCTGTCTGGAGGCCCCTAAGTCAATGCCTTTTAGGAGGAAGACCTGCCCTAATGCCGCACGTACCCTTTTTATGGCCGGAATAGACGTACCAACATCATCTCTGAGGTACACTAGGAAGTCTGCTATCTCATGAATCGAAGCCCTCGGGGGCTTGATGTTCCGGGAAGCGCACGATTTCGAGAAGACTGCCCATTTTGCCTGGTAAACTGCGACCGAGGAACGCCTTAGGTAACCCGACATCCTCGTTGCGGTCCTCGCCGAGTACCCTTCCTTCTTCAGGAGCCACTCGATAACCTCCACGCGTGTAGGAGGAGGGATCGAGGGTTTTCGTGAAACCTCATGAAGTGAGGCTGACGGAGGAGGTCTGGCCTGTCTGGGAGTGGTCAAGGGGGGAGAAGAGCTAATTCCTTTAGGACTGCTAACCATTCTCTCTCCGGCCAAAAAGGCGCTACCAAAGTCATCTGTAGATTGGCCAACGTTCTCACTCTGTTGAGCACTTGCCTGAGCATTCCGAAGGGTGGGAAGGCGTACACGTCGAGGTTGTCCCACGGATGTTGGAAGGCATCCTCGAACGCTGCTGATGGATCTGGAACTAGAGAACAGAACACGGGGAGTTGTACGTTCAGTCGCGTGGCGAAGAGGTCCACTACTGGCGAGCCCCACTTCAGGATGACTGCCTGCGCTACTCCCGGGTATAGAGTCCACTCTGAACCTATCACTTGGCCTACCCTGCTGAGGCCGTCCGCTAGCACGTTCCTCTTTCCTGGGATGAATCTGGCTGTGATTTCGATCCCTTCCTTTGCCGCCCATTCCAGTAGTTCTGTCGATAGAGTGCATAACTCTTTCGACTTCAGTGCTCCCTGTTTCTTTAAGTAGGCTACCACCGTGGCGTTGTCGCACATCAACGCCACGGTGTTTCCTCGGAGGAGACGTACGAATTCTTGACACGCTCTTAGGACGGCTAACATCTCCAGAACATTTATGTGCACAGTCCTTTCCTCGAGGGACCACTTCCCTTTCGTCGATTTGTCGAGGAGGTGTGGCCCCCAACCCTCGTTCGACGTGTCTGTGAATAACAGCATCTCCAGAGGATCGGGTGCGAAGGGCAATCCCTTCCAGGTGTTCGCCCTGTCGCTCCACCACTGCAGGACTTCCAACGTCTCTGGGCAAACCGGAACTATCTTGTGTGGGGGTTCCCCTGGGACCCAGAGATCCTTCAGGTTCCATTGAATTGGCCGGAGTTTGAGTCTCCCCTGTGGAACTAACTTTTCTAGTGACACCAGGTGGCCCAATAACTTCTGCCAACCCTTGGCTCTCCTGGGTTGGTTCGTTAGGAAGGGCTGTAGCACTCAGTCCAGGTTGTCCAGTCTTTCCAAGGAGGGGAAGGCTCTCACCAACCGGGTATCCAGGACCATCCCTAAGTAAGTCATCCTGGTGGAGGGGGTCAACTGGGACTTTTCCAGGTTGACTGTGATCCCCAAGTCTTTGCTGAGACGTAGTAGCCTCGCGCCTTGCTCCCTCAGTTCTTCCCTTGAGGCTGAAAGTAACAACCAATCGTCCAGGTACCGGATCAGGCTAATGCCCAGCTCGTGTGCCCAAACTGAAACTGTCGTGAAGACTCTCGTGAAGACCTGCGGTGCTGTCGACAGTCCGAAGCAAATTGTCTTGAACTGCAACACTTGGGTGTCCCACTTTATTCTGAGGAACCTCCTGCTGGAGGGGTGAACGGGGATCTGCAAGTATGAGTCCTTGAGATCTAGGGACATCATGAAGTCCCCTTCTCTCAAGGCCGCCAACACTGTCCTTACCGTGTCCATTTTGAAGTCGGTTTTTGCCAAACTTGTTGAGGGCCGACAGGTCTATGACTGGTCTCCACCCCCCCGTCGCCTTCTCCACCAGGAAGAGCCTGCTGTAGAACCCTGGACCGGGATTCTCGACTGGTTCTAACGCTCCCTTGGTGATCATGGTCAACACCTGTTCCCGTAACGCCGCCCGTTTCAAGGGGTCCTTCGGTACTAACCACTCGGTCTGTTTTGCCGAAATAAGTGGGGGCAGTTCCGTCAAGAAGGGAAGTCTGTAACCCTCCTTTAGGACTGTAATGGTCCAGAGATCTGCACCGTAAACCCGCCATGCTTGCCAAGAGTGTCTGAGGCATCCCCCTACTTGTGGCTCTGGTAGGAGTAGGGGGCCTCTCTGCCTATCTCCTTCTAGAGGCGCGGCTGGAACGACCTCTCCTAGAGTTACCGTAGGACGGTCTAAAGCCAGACCGCGGGGTAGTGTTACCTCCACGGGGTGACTGAGAGCCTTGGAGCCAAGGGGCCGTTGGACCTTCCCTCCTAGGCTGAACTGGAGAGGCACGGGAGGTATGCGGCACGTCCGCAGAGGGTCTCCTGTGCACTGGACGTCTCATGGGGGAAGGCCTTGGTTCTACGTCCTTCATCTTCCTCACCCTCTCCATCGTCTCTTCTACTGATTTGAGGGGGAAGAGTGACTCGTTCCACACCGAGGAGTTTCTAAGTAACCTAGCTTCTCGGTCGGGTAGCTTCCTCACTAATTTACTTAGTACGATATCTCTCTTCCGCAGTACCCAGTTGGTGGCTTGGGAGAGAGATTGGTGAGAAAGGAACTTTAGCGCCTTAACCCCTGAACTGATCAACTCCCTCAGCAAGGACTGATTCTCAGGCAGGGAGAGATCCTGTGATGACAGGAAGCCTACCAGAGTACAGGCCCACCAGTCCAACCAGGAAGACACGTAGACCAGGTCTTGGGCCATGTCTTCCATCATGGAAGTTTCTGCTGGGGAAAAACACACTGGGGCCGAGGATGCTCTGTCCTCTGCAGCCCCTTGGTTCAATGTGGTAATGGCCGACTCGACTGTGCGGGGCCCTCCGCGCCGTCCTTCCGGCACGTAGAACCGCTTCTGCGTCTTAAGGCCAGGGAGAAGCTTCGAGGAACTCTGACTCCTAGGGGCGTCCGCCAGGCCGGCTAAGTATTTATCAACATGCTCCATCCCCAGCTTCACGTCTCGTGCTAGTGGGAGAGCCAAGGAGGGTCTCGGCTGAACCGGGGTATCCACGAGGCTGCTAAGTCCAGAGAGCCAGGTTTGTTCTGCTGTGGGTTTGGGTTCGTCTAATCGATGATGCCGCCTTATGACGGCCAGGACCTTGCGATAGGAGGAGATGTCATCAGATGAGCACTCTCCCCCTTCTACTAGGGCATCCGTTACCAGTTCCTCCGCTTGAGAAGACTCCGCAATGGTATAGGGGGCAACGCTGGAAGGAGGGAGCTGCTTCTCCTACCTCCCCCCAAACGGGCCTGCCTGGGACGAGGGTATCCGTCATGGGAGTACCCTGCCCCGCGGGGGTCTCCGTGTCTGTGGGCCTTCCTAGGCACAAAGGGTGCCCTTGGTGCTTGTAGAAGTCTGCCAAGGTGCCCGCGGCTGATGCCAAGCCTTTCGTCCGGCGGAGCGGCTCCCTCCGTTGGTGTGATGTAGCGGGAACCTCCGTGGACTTAACTAGGTCTCGGGGGGTCTGGTGCGACGTCCCCTAACGGTGATCTGGCCTGCTGGAGGAGGGGGGTCGAGCTGGCGAAGACGAGGCCCTAGGGAGCCAACCGGAAGTGGCTGTGGCTGTGGTAGCCTTAAACAGCTCACTCCGGGGTATCTTCACCCACCTATCCTTCGACGATCGGGTCCTCCTTGCCTTCTTCTTGGAGGTCTTGGACTTCTTCCTGCCGTGCCTGGAACGAGAGCGGGACTTCTCCTGCTTCCTTTTCGAGGACTTCGTGTCTTCGTCCTCTGACGATGAGGAATCTGAGGAAGAGGATGACGAGGAGGAGGAGAGGGAGTCCACCGAATCACCTGAGTCATCCAAATCTGCAGGGGGCACCGCACGTCGGTTCTCTGATGGAGGGGGCTGCAGAAAGACGGGCGGGAGCGTTGACGAGGGCGCTGGGGGAGACCAAGGAACCTTCTTCCGAGCAAACCACGAGTCAAACTCCTCTTCCAATCTCAAGGGAGACCTGAAGGGCGTCCTAGGCGGATCCCATGCGGTGGGTTCCGAAATCGATGAGCCTTCCTTCTCGGCATCTCCCTCGGCTGCCGAAGCACCTGAAATATAAACCCAGGATGCAGGGGAAGAGGCAGCACCCGTCTTCCCCCACATAGGATCTTCAGTAGAGACAGGTCCTGTAGGCACCAGGACTTCGTCTCCCGAACACACTCCCGTCCCTCCCTCAGGCCCCACACTTGCCTGAATAGCACTAGCATCATCCCCCACAGACAGCTCAGACTCTTGGGGAAGGGCAATGGGCCGCTTCCCCGCAACGGACTTACCTTGGCCCCTACTCTGGGTAGGGGAAGATGGTAGGGAGCCCCGTTCCGACGAGGCATCTGGCGAAACCAGCGAAGAGGAAACGTTGGCCTTCTTGGGCGATTTCTTTGCCGCTTTCTTCTTCTTCGTGCCGTAGAGGACCCACTGGATCTCAGTCCAAGACTCGCACTCCGGACACGTGATTGTAGGGGAACACACCTTTCCCCTACACGACGAACACCGAGAGTGGGGATCGACTTCGGGCCTGGAAAGAAAAGCCCCACAAGATTTCCCGGCCCCAGGCCCAGGGGAACGGCGGGGATGCTCCATAACGCAACACTAAGACACCAAGAGACACAGGGACACAGAGGAAGGATAAGGAATGAACACGTGGGTAACGCGTGGTAGACACAAAGGGTCGGGGAACACAAAGGGTTGCACTGGGAGAGGAGAGCACGGCGAGATGATAATCCCGTCGCGACCAGAAACTTACTGGGGAGCACGACCTGAGCAAGCATGCTCTCCGACCCCGGGGTCGCCTCAGGGCGCGTATCACTCCGCCCGAGGTTAACCCCATAAAAAACGGGAATAGGGTAAACTACACAAAATTCTGGTCGGATGGGAAGAGTTCCCAGTAACTCCTAAGAAAGTAGTTCGAGGTAAGTACTCCGTGTTGGAACAACTACAATTTCAACCCGTAAGCTAAATTGTCAAATTTTACTAAGTGGTTCTGTTGCACCAATCAATATGGGTTACGATGGTGTACAGTGCTGACGGAGTCGATCGCTTCTACATGAGCCTTGAACTCACCCAGTGACTTAAGGTTCTATCATTGTGAAAGCCTCAGTTTCATGATATGGTCAGCTTTTTACAATCAACTGATTCTGAGATAGAATGTCTATGCTGGTAACCGGAATCCTAATATCCCTCCCCTTGTTGTAGTAGGTGTTAATGATCAGACGTATGGTTCCTATAGAACAGGAAAGACCAATATTAGATCAATCTTCTAAAGCTACAGTAGGAGCTGAACAGTTGCGTCGCAGAGTCATGTAAGCTAAACCACTACCACATATCAAGTTTTCCCTGGCAGCACTGAGGTAGCTGCTAGTCTAGTACCTATACTGCCAAAACAAGTACCCTGCCTAGCACAGGCTTAAAGGTTACTGTTAGAAGTAAACTATACTCAAAATTCAAAACTGCCAACAATATTTCATTCTGGCATGAATAGTCATCTTACAAAAATAAAAAAAAATCAGAAATAATGTAGTTAACCAGTAAACAAAAAATCTAATTCATCTAAATAACAAGGACCCTAAGGTGTGGGCAAAAGCAAATAATATTCATAATGATCACACTGATCCCTGATCTGAGGCATATGTGTAGTCACTGAAGACAAAGAATCAAAGTTGACATCACCATAGCAAAACTGGACTAAATCTTACAATTTTCTTACGACTCGTTCAGATTACGAATCCTTGTCTTAATGTTCGTGGCCAGATAAACAAAAATCTTAGCTAAACCATTCAACATCGCTCATGAAAACTCTTCTTCATCATTATATTTTTCAAGGAAATTACAACTGAAATTTCTAGGCTTGTCTCCCAATAGAAAACTTGAAGTCTGAATCTACAACTCATAATGACACATCTCTAACCTGTATCAGCTTTAAAAAAATCTTGGCAAAAATTCTCTACAAAAGAGCAAACTATCAAAAAGAATATTGTTCTCTTTGCTCTAACATCAATAGAGGCACCTTCTAGATATATTATCCCCTCTTATATGCTAAAATGATTTTTTTTTACAACATCCATTTTAGCAAATTTTACAGTCATTATATGTTAAGTTTGCTCACCAAATTTTCTGTTATTTTTCTTATACAAAAGGATTTCATCCTTATTGTTTTCACTATTCAAATACTTCTCTCTCATATTGATAGCTTTCCATAAGCTTACTTTCAAGATCAGCACTTCTTTTTCCTTCTTTTCGATTGCATGGAGTAATTCATCGATTACAGGAAATCATCTTCCATATCAGTATCCTCCATAAAAAAAAAAAAAAAAAAAAAAAAAAAAAAAAAAAAAATTTTGCGGGCATAAAAAACACTACTTGATCCCAGTAGTGTATATATTGCCAGAGTCGAACTGCTAATAATCACATGACTTGACTTCATGTGGTTCTTCAAAACATTCCATCACTTTTCTCACATGAAAGTTTTTCAATGAATTTGAAATCAGCCCTCACTCAATAGAACCCCTCCTCTTTGGCATGATTAAAGTAGTAAAGATGAAATAAACAACAAAGTGATAAAAAAAAATCCATAAATAACTGTGGCAAACAGGAAAACTCAAGGTAACGATAACAGCAGAAAAACATTTCACGAACTAAAGGCAATGGTTGTTCATCAATCAGCCCACGAATTGTGTACTCTGCCTAACTCACTCTTGCTAGGGCTAGGGCTAGATCTATCATTTTTGCCAATTTTCCTGAGTACTCCCACTTCCATTTTCTTGTTGTTCTGACAAAATCTTGCTCCCTTTTCAAAACATGAACAAACAATCCCAAACTTCAATATCTTCCAGACACCACCACTCCAGATAAATTCCTAGTTTGTAAATTATCTAACTGTACTAGTCATGAATCTTAGCATTTCAAGGTCACTCTAGATCAAAATCTCTTCCAATCATAAGTCTTCATTCTCTTTAAAGCTAAGCAACATTCTTATTTACCCGTAATTGGCAATCTCTCCGTTCCACCAAGCTGCAGCCATTCTCTTACTACCCACACAACTCCAGCTTCAAATTACTCCGATGTGACAGAAACCTAATCTTAAAATCACTATAGCATTCATCCTCCCAAAAGCATAAAATCATGGTCAAAGTTCCAAATGAAGGGGTCTGTCTACTGTGGTGACAATCTAATTAATGATGACTACAATGGTGTAACAATATTTGCAATAGAAGTTCTAGAAGGTACCTTGTGTCCCCCACCCTCCACTGCAGTAGGACAAGAACTGCTGAAAGGGCAGCATGGCAGCGAGGAAAATGGCTCTTTCCACATGCAAAACTCAAGTCCAAACCAGCTAGACCTGTCTTCCACATGTGTGAAGAACAGGGGTACAAACAGAATTAAGTTAGCGGACAAGAAATCCACTATCAGGAACTGAGCAGGTAGGACATACGAGAGAAAGCTAATTGACAGTTGTGCAGAGGGATGCAGCAGATCCAACTATACACAAAGTAAGTAGGCAGCTGAGCAGATACAGGGTGAGGAGATGGCATAGCTGCACATTGGTAAGGCAGCAGCAATATCTTAATCCACAACTTTGACATTCATCCCTGTATACAATTGCGATTCCCTTTCTTGCACTTCTTAGCAGCATCCTCCATTACTACCAGGAAATAATAAAGGATGGGGGTTCTATACCGAGTTTTATTCAGTTTAGAATTAATGCAAAATTACATGGAATTATTTACCCAATGGAAAAGGTATATGACCAGTCTCACCTAGACACTAACAAAAACTAATCAATTAATGATACCCACTAAACACACTAAAAAGAAACATGACAAAGATACAAGATGAAGGAAAGTGATAAGGTATTAGATAAAAATACAGTATTCATGGAAAAACAAGTCAATCGACTATAGAGAATGTAAATAAAGTAAGCATTATGCAATAAACATTAGAAGTCTTTACAACTTGACCAATACAAATTGGTACAACAGATTTCTTTGCCTACGGATATAAGGAAATATAAGATTTAATGGGGATGTGACAAGTAAATATTTACCGATAAAAAAAAATTAATTTGAGTTACCTACTCCAGTGCCTGCCCAAAATAGATGAAACCATTAAAATATATAATTAAAATTCACAAATTTCAACACCAAAACAATGAATAAAGGAGAAAATAGCTGAAAATTAGCATTCTATTAAAATTTTTTATTCCTTTATTTACCTGATGTTCATGTTGCTCGACTCTGTTTATTGACATTGACTTGCGTCAAATTCTAAAAATTTTCCTTTTTCTTTCCTTTCCAGACACGTGTCTAGTAAAGAAACGAAGCACTAGCGATTATTGGCAAGAAGAGAAGTGCAAGGGTTTCTTTGTTATTTCAGTATGGAAGTCAAAACTACTCCTTATCCTGTTGACATCACAAATCAGTGGGAAGGAGGGTGAACATGGATATGAACATCAAGGGAGTACAGTATAGAAATAAATTTCATTATTAAAATTACTCTATTTCTATGAACCTCCCATAATGAGATCATGGCTAGTAGCCAAGTTTGCAAGCGAATAAAGCGGACTGACATCCGAAACATGATGCAATCGTACAACTTTTTCCAATAAAATGCAATCTCAAAAGCATATTCAACCCAAGCCAGAGGCAAGCCCGGTTGTTCTAAGTTCAATCTTAGGTTGAAAGTCATTGATAATGCCCTTCAGTAATGGCGAAGAGTGCTCCGTATAAAAACACTCTTACGGAACTGCCACCTTACTGGTCCTTTCATTTAAGAGGACGAAAATTGGTTCCTCTGTAATTAAGCCTTGCTTATCTTCCTTCCCATTTCCTTGTAATTTTCATTCCTAGGATGGGCCTTTGGATTGTCCTTTCCATTAGCCTTTGTTCAAAAAGACAGGGCCGCTATGAAGTTTGTTTGAATCTATCGTAGAATTCTTTATTGTTTTCCTTGAAACTTTGTGTGCAGAATTGAGAACCAAGGGAATTATATATATACTACACCATCCGCATAAGTGACAGTGTCACCCACCATAGTTACAATACCACATATAAAACATAGTTTTATATATACAATAAAATATAAAAATTATATGAAAAATTTAGCCATCACAGAATGAAGGAAAATGAGGTTGCTCAGGAGTACTGGGGAGGTAAGAATAAAATCATTGCCTTTGAACGAAAACTTACTGGCCTCCTCAGAATTGACACATCCTGATGAAAATTACTTAAAAGGCCAAACATAGCATAATCTGGAAGAAGGGATACACAGGACAGTAATCCCTCGGGTGTTTCGTACCAGGAACCAACAACCCAACGGGATAGCTGAAAAACCGCGAAGTAGATACAGAAATCTAAGGTATATTTTATTTTTCATTATTTTCTTCATTTATGAACCCTCCTAATACTCTTATAGACAAATTAGACTCAAATTACTTTTTAAGCTAAACCTTACTTTTCCTGTTGACATATCTTTAGATTTGAGTAAATAAAAATCTAAATCTGAACACTCATATTAACATTAGTACTGCACAGCCAGGTTACAACATTATCCAAAATTTAAGCCAAAAAGTACAGCTGTACAGGCATTTCAAATAAATAGGATTTTAATACTTCCACTTCACTGTATCCAATAATATTCATTTCAATATTTGCATATTAGTATTGTATTATGAAATAAGACAATACTGTACTTAATTTCCATTGTTCACGTTTGTAAGCTCTTCGATAATACCGTCTATGCTTTCCAAATCAGCTGATTAAGGCAAACTATCAAACTTTTTTTTTTTCTTGCTAAGAGACTACTATTACTTGAATCATCACTTATTTTACCATATAAAAGTATAAACTTCTCAGTAAAAATACTTTTCTCATTTTATTTACTGTAAATTTTAATGGCGTATCAAAATTTAGGTGTGCTCCCGTTTCTGATGCACAATAGTATTATGATCTTTACCTCTATGATCCTTGATTAAAAAGCTTAGTAAATTATTGAATTTTTCTTCCATTTCTTTTGGTAGTAATATATCAGTCATATTAACGTCATTTGTAACGATTACAGTAATTGTTTACTACTGTACGAAAGTAGAAATGCAAGCAAAACAACAGCTTTTTGTTTGGAAACAATATTATCATTTATTCTCTTTTGCAGCAACACTTATTGAACTACAAGCTGGAATATGTAGAAAAAGGGGTTAATTTATCATAATTGTCTCAAAAAATGGGGAACTCGCATGATACGTAGGATACATGATAAAAACATTTTTTATGCTTTAAAATTTGGTGCTCATAAAAAAAGGGCGATATAAAGAGAAGTCCGAGATAATAGATTTACATATACGGTATATATTCATGAATCCCCAATGTAAAGGGGAAGCGGAAGCAACAGGTGAACCATGACATGGTGAGGAATTTCAGTACATCAAATAGTCAATACATCAAATAGTCAAGACTGAAAACCTGAAAGAACGAAGAACCCCTGGCGCTTTGCTTCTTGGCATTAACTGCTCGTTTCTCATTACTTTACTTGAGGCATAAATCTACTGAAAGGAAAGTTAAGTGGAATTTATTTTATTTTATGGGTAAATAACGATGAACCACGCTTCTGGAAAACCAGCATTATGAACATCAGAGGAGATCTATAGAAAAAAAATATGGAGTTTGAGAAAAATAGATAAGTCAAAAGAGCTGAAAAGTGATCATGAAACAAACATGCAGATCAATTGCAAGAGATGCTGAAAATAATTCATAACCACAAATTGGAGGTTAATCATATAAAACTGGAGACCAAGTTATGAAACTTTCTTCAATGAATCTGGGATCAAAACAATTCTTGATATTAAACATATGCATGATTAATAGGGTTGTGATAAACAAGAAGAACACTGAACATACCAAGAGCCCATTTCAAATTATTTGTTTCAAAGAAAAGCTGTTGTTTAATTACAACAACAAAAATTTTAAATGTTACCTCAAAGGAAAGATTGTGGGAGTCTATTTCAACTCTATTTGATTTTCAAAACTAAATAAATTACCATTCCAAAAGAAAATGATTATTGACAACTACAAAAATATATCATATTGGGTTTCAAAAGTTCAGGAATGTACCATACATCACCTTATTATATAAAACATCAACAATAATTGGCAAAAGATTACTATCATCATCATTGAATAATAAATATTTCCAGGGGAAAGAGAGTTCAAACCCTAGCAAGTATTTTTGACGAATTTTATGATTACATAACTTTCAACCAATTTTCAGTAATAAATTCCAAATTTACTTTTAGGTATGAACCAAAAATTTAATTTTTTTCCTTCTTTTTAAGGACTACTGCCTACGTAGTCAATTCTGTTATAAAAAATATCAAATATCTTGATATCTTTCTTGGTGCTGAATTGTGATGAAAATTAGCAATTTGATAACGTTCATCATGCAACCCCCTTCTTAGCTCAGGCCACCAAAACCAAGATTATCCATGAATTAATCTGTATGAACTTTGTTATCTTTGCCAAGTTATAACAAAGCACCACAGCTCTCTCTTTACAGTATGGATAGGACTATGCGGTAAGGATCTGCAAATATTCTACTTCTGTTTACAGGGCAGCCTAATGGGTACACTATCATTTAATTATGGTAACAATTAGTGTAGGTATACTTGGTAAATGCATAATAAAACATTTTGTCAACATCAGTTAACAATACAGTATATAGTATAACACACAAAAATAAATCCTTTTTGCGCCTACTGGGAAAGAACGCAGCAACTAAAAAACAACTTTCACTCTAAGCTGGTATTGAATTTAACTGTATTGAATTTAGTAAACACAACAATAATATTTTATGATTCAAATTGTGAGGT
This sequence comes from Palaemon carinicauda, assembly GCF_036898095.1. NCBI lineage: Eukaryota > Metazoa > Arthropoda > Malacostraca > Decapoda > Palaemonidae > Palaemon > Palaemon carinicauda. Next base: position 54,487,886 of record NC_090746.1, read on the forward strand.
CATGCTCAAATGTGACCAATGATGTGTGCAAGGTGACTCAAAATAAGACAATTTATTAAACAAAAATAAAAATTAAATAAAAAGATGCAATGTAAACAATATAGGAGACAAGTCACAGTAATTTTTACGATTTCTTACCAAATAAACCTGGCCTAACCAATGCACTCACGATGAAAATATTATAACTCCTCTAAATAGAGATGCCAAATAAACTTTTATTTACAATTTACTGCCCCTCAACATACACCAGTATCTCTAGCTTCACTTTTAAACACAGTACTGGCCAAACTACCAATAATTTCCACACATTCAAATTTTCTATTCAAGACATCAAAAGTCAATTATTTATATATCTAGTACCCTATTAGATGTGTGTGTATCCCTTGTTACACTCCTTAAATTCCTTCCAAAATAAAAAATAAAATATTTTGAAATAAAAATCAAATCTACCTCCAGCTCTTGGTGCCCCTGATGATTCAAAGGGAGCCATATTTTGGTTCTTGAGTGCTCCCGAACGTGAAGCAGTGGTTGGCGCACCACCTTGCGCCAGCCGAGCAGTATTCTCCTTGATGGTCGCAGAGTCAACTGTGTTTTGCCGGCGGAAGTTGTTGGTACCCGCATGGTTGTGTGCATTAGTTGAAACAGGAGTTGTACCTCCACCACCTGTCAGGCGGAGTTTGTCATCATCAATGGCTAAGCAAATACTGTACTCATAAGCCAACAACACTAAAGACAGCTTCAGAGCTGCTAGTACCCTACATTTAAACTTTTACCAAAATGCAAGTTTCCCTTCTTCCCAAAAAAGGCAGCTAATTTACTCTAATCATCTTCAAAGTCTAAAATACAAAATAAATAAAATGAAAGAAATAAAATAAATTTTAATGTCTAAATACATTTTCTTCATAAGCAATAACATAATGATGATTTCCCTTAAATCAGATTCTACAAAATTTAAATGCCTAAATATTTATTTCTTCAAAAGCAGTAGTATTATGGACTTCCCATCAATTAAAGTAATGATTTCTGATTTCCAGCCATATATTTTATAGAAGAAAATTAATGGAATACAGTGGTCTAATCATAAAAATAAACAAGGCCTACGGCTAAACTTCCTTCTACCTCCAACTATAAACAAATTGGCCGGATAGTTTGTTGATTTTTTTCATACTTCTCTAATAAAGACTTCTTACTTCAAACTTTAAATAATTGAAATAAAGACGGCTCTCTAAGCAAAATATCAACAACTACATGTGAAAAAAAAATATATGTGAGAACTTTCTATATGGATTACTCGCATTAATGCTCTACAACAATGGAATCTTTCTGGTTCTGGCAGTAAAATAACACTCAGTTATTAATATCAGTCCTAATGAAATAAGAAATTTTATTCTGGTAAAAATTTCTCCATGCCTTCTCCTTCCTACTCAGAGACCAGCATTTTCTTATATGAAAAGTTACAGTACTATTGCAAATGGTGTACACTAATTCATGTCTTGAATATTCATATAGCAATTCTAACCTATCTAATATTAAATAACGGACATCTTGGGCTCTGGTTACAGCATACCACAAGCGAGCAACATTATATCATCTTGCATAATTCCATCACCAAGCTATCCATTACCATGTCAAGGGGGTACGTCTATCACATCAGCTAACAACCAGCTCTCATAAAACATTTAGCACATTTTTTGGTAACAGAACTGCTGGCTGCTGTTCAATGATAAGTTAACAATTACTTTTCTTCATAAAAGAATGTTTCTTTTGTGACAACAGGATGGTTGATGATGATAAACATCGCGTGTAAGTCTTTACTTCCAATCTATTACAACATCTAGCCACAACTTAAAAAAGTGCGCTAATTGATCTATTCACTGATAAGCTTAAGAAATGCAGGTACAGCAAACCACAGGCTACAATAGAGCAAATGAGCGAGTAGAAAATTAAGGAAACCACAAATATGAGAAGAAAACAAGAAAATGGTTTGAAAAATAAGTTCATGAATATCAACTTACCCGCATTTAGTCTAAGTATATCGACATAATGTTAATAAAAACCTTAAGACCACAAAGTGTTATTAACCCATTAGGAGATCCCATGCTAACCTCACATACATTAAAACTACTGCACTTGCTTGACACAAGTTCACAGCAACATTTTGTCAGAATCTAATGTCTCTTATCTTTTACTTTACCCAGAAAACAGTGATATCTACTTATGAAATCTACAACAGTGAGAAGTTATTGAACAGATACACATCAGAAAACCTTTCCCTTTTACATAACCTTTAAATCACTGAATTTACATCAATGAAACTCCATGGTATAAAAAACCTAACCTTAAAAGAAATTATGTATCACTTAATACAGTACTGTATTCAAAATCACCACATACATAACCATGTAATTCAAAATTCATGAAAGACTTCAAAAATATTTTGATATAAGCAGAGACCAGTCTAATTTTCATAATGACAGTACTCAAAGTAACTTCTATTCACTAAGCATACTGAAACAATTGTTAAGTGTATGAAATCGTCCACAATTACTCATTGGACTAAATTAATGTATCAAATTTACATCACAACATTACTCAAACTAAAACAGCAGCATACAATGTTTGAGTAACCTTTTCACACACTTTACAATATAACTTGTTGAAAAATACCACCACCTCTCAAAATTTCTAGTTTCACTGCACATAACTTTTATGACTATCTTGCATTCAGGCAAAAATCTACACAATCTCTAAACCCACACACATACACAAGCAAATCTATTTTAATGAAAAATTGAAGAATCAAAATTTCCCACTTCTGCATGGAAATATTACAACACCTAAAACTTTACATTCAAAGTGGATTAAAAATCTTTATAACTTATATGCTAAGCAGCCACCTAATATGTATTTCCTCAAAGCAAGACTAAAAAATATCTTATCCTCAAGAGGAAAGTAAAATGCACTCACTACTTTATACAAATACAGTATCTCCTATGCCTCACTTACAAAACCTACAACCCCCAAAAATGCTTTTTGCCTACTCCAAGTAGCAGTCCCTCAAAAATTACAGGGTTACAGAGATGATAGCTAATCAACATTAAACAAACATACTGAAATCTTAAATTACACCATAGATGGTATTTGATGTTAATATAAACAAATTTTCTAAAACTCCCTTAAAGAATTAAAATTTCTTGGTAGCCACAATTACTCATTACACATGCTTATATGAAGAAGTGCATATGGGAAGAAAAACACATCATAGAAAGATGGTTATTTCGAGGCTAAGAGAAATACTCTTAACCTGGAAAAAGGAAAAAGACATATATGATGCACTCTCACACCAAGCAAAACTTCCATCTTTGTTGAATCAACAATTGAATCATGCCAACCAGCACTAATCAAAGCTGGTTCCACTACTTCACCAAATGAACACCTGTAAGATAGTAGGGGTACACTTCCACAACTAATTAATGCATTACATTGTTTCTATTCCTATATTTAGTAATTAGCTGTCAAAATCAATAAATTCTTATTTCGCATGAAAGATAAATCTAAACTAGTTTTACAGGCTACGTGAAGTTACTAGTGGCGTTGCCCATTCGATACCAGTCAATTTTACTCAGAAAAGTTTACAACAAAGCACTTTAATAATCCAAACTTCATCCTTAACACTTGAAAACATTAACAAGTCGTGATCTTACTATTCTACAGAACAAGTTAAGCTCTGTGTAGTAGGTATTGTTTCTGTAAAATCTACAGAGTAATTATTGAGAGAGAGAGAGAGAGAGGAGAGAGAGAGAGAGAGAGAGAGAGAGAGAGAAGGAGAGAGAGAGAGAGAGAGAGAGAGAGAGAGAGAGAGAGAGAGAGAGAGAGAGAGAGAGAGAGAGAGAGAGAGAGAGAGTGTGTGTGTGTGTGTGTGTGTGTTTTAGATATTCCAACTTTTTTCTAATACATGACAAAAATGTTTTTGGTAAAATCATTTATTTCAGTATGCCTAACAATTAAATTTTGTAATTTATTGAAGCAAAGAATATAACACAATAGAAAATGCAAACCTTTATGCCCTTTTGAATAGATCATCTATAAAGTGATTTTAGCATTTTCCTCTACTGTGCAAGTTGTCTAAGTGCGCTACTAAATACTTTTACTGCCAAAATTTTTTTGTGCTTCTTGTTACGATAATATAGATCGTTTACATAACATTTTATCCATTTATGGCAAATTAAGCATCATAGCTTTCTTTGCATTTTCAACCTCACTCCTTTAGTCACCTGCAAATTGGTGATAACGATAAGTCTACAAACTAATTGTTTAATTAGTGAAGACAAATCAATGAACATAAAGAGCTACAAAATTGAATATAACAAATTTAGAGGGTAAATTGGGTAATGACTGTGACATTATGATATTGATAGATGTTCATACTTAAATTGCACACAAACATTTTAGTAATTATTCTTAGGCGAAGTATTTAATCATTATTGATGCAATTAGTGGCAAAGATTGCAACATTTTTAATGAAGGGTCAAGACAATCTGGATTTGGAACATTAAATGTTCGGATTTGGTTATGAACAGCATTAATAATTAGGTCTATGTCAAACCTCCAACTTTTGCCAATAACTGGTTCAATTCTTTAACTGAAGCCTGTTGAGTTGTTTGTGCATACATTGCCATTTGGTTTGACTTTCAATTAAAGAATCAAGGTGAAATCTAGCCAAAAATTGCATGTGCTTCCACCCTAAATTTTCAGATAAGCAAAAATTATGGTTCTTTTTATAATACCTGCACAATCCTACATCTATAACTGATCAAAACAATATTTTACAATTACTCTATAAACTGACTTTCCTACACAAGTGGACAATACTTATTAAAAGCTTCTCTGAGGCATGATCCAATGTCAGTCATTCACTTCCATGTGACCCAATTTAAAACACCCCACCCCACACCCAGATTAATTCATTCTAATGAAGGTTCACAAACCAAAAACTCACTTGAAAAACAAAAAATGATAAGCACATACTCTTGTCTCCTGAATCCTCTCATTACCTAAAATCTGAGAAAACAAAATAACAAAATATCTTGTGTGTCACTTCTGTCACTATGCTCTACTTACACTTTTCCAACACGAGTTAATACCTAATTTTCTTTCAAACCATGTTATTTTCAACATCAATTATTAGTACCCTGTCCCTTATAAAAAAAAAAAAAAGGTTAAATACAAAAATCATAACTGATACTCATTAGTACAGAATAAAGCTTGAAAAACTAAGGACTGCTGTTTCACAATACCATTGTTCCTGTATTGTTGTGTTCCATGCTGATGCAGAGCATAAGCGTGTGCAGGCCAGTGAACCAAAGAGCTGGAGGATACGGGAGGGTAGGGAGGGATCAAGCTCATTTAGAGTTGAGACAGAACAAAAGATATAAATAACGAAGGGTTAGTGCATGTGATCCTGACTGGATTAACAGTAAAAGGTAATTATTTGAAGGGATGGGGGATAGGTGAGAGCCGCTGTGATGCCCGTGTATAAACTCACGAATGGTCTCCCCACCGGAGGATGCTCTGCGTGAGGGCTTGGAGTTGGTGGCTGAGACTGAGCGGTGGACTCCACGATGGGAATGAGAAGGAGACTGAGCCGCGCCACTGGACTCACCCCTCCCAGGCGTGAGACACGTATTCCGTAGAGATAGCGAACTGCCTGATCGGGACCCATCACTTTCAAGCTGCAAAATGTTATTTTGTCAAATCTATGAACTTGGGATGATGACATTTAAGGCTTTCTTCTATTCAAACAGGTATTATTCTAATTGGAAAAAAATACAGTATTGTATCATCATATGAAAATCTTCATACAAACTGTAGCAATCAAACAATTGGTAGTCATTAAGTAATGATAACCAGTTTGATGTGAAAGAAAGAAAAAAAAAATAAAATAATAATAATAAATAGCCTTTACTTTCAGAACAAATAGTCCATCTCATACACCTTAGTCAGGATATTGCAGCCAATGACTGAATAATTTTATAGTTCAAATAAATGGCATTTCTTTCTACACTTTTGTTCATTATACACCAACCAATATGATCCCAAACAAAACTGTATTACCAGGGTACTTTTAATCAAGTTCCCATTGTTTGCATTCATTCCTTAATTTATTTATAAGTTGTTTAAAAGTAATTTTTTACTTATAATTTAATCTCCTCCATCTTTTATCTATGGAATTTGGTTTCAGCAAATTCATACTGATTAATAATATAAGAGAAATGAAAGTTCATGACAGCCGGGCTTCCTTTATGTAATGATGTGACCTCTTTAAGAAGTCATAAAAGTCAACAAAATCATTTAAAGCAATTACAGTATCTTCTTTCTGGTTCATTCAATGCATGAAATCAGTAGCAGTACTCACATCAGAAGATCTTCTCCCTAGTAATAGATACGTCGCATACACATCATCATATTTATTATTCTTTAGGCTTTCCTCTATTTCTATATGGGAATACCCCATCTCTGTGAGAAGCTCGATTCGTTTTAGATCCTCAAAGTCCATTACAGGTTCTATGTAGGGCTTGAGTTCATCATCTTCATAACCAATGTTCATCCATCTATCTTTCATGATAGTCTGTAAAATGAAAGCCATCAATTATATGGATGCAAAAATTGGCTTGCTTGATCCAGGGATTTGCTCAAATACTTACAACCAAAATATATTTGTTCTGGAATTATAAATAGGAAAAAAACAATCCTCATTAACTATCTAATATACATATATTCAAACTTCCAAGACAAAGTCACACTGCTTCTTAGATACAAAACCAGACATCTTTTAAATTCTTATAAAAAAAAAATTCTTAGGCAATTCTTGAACACCACTAAATTAATATTCCAAACTACTGAAGGTAGCCTTGTAGATCACACACTCACCTCTAATGACGCTCTACGTGCTGGGTTGAGTACCAGGAACTTTTTGAGCAGATTTTCACAGTCCGTCGACATATAAAATGGTATCCGATACTTCCCTCTGAGGACCCGTTCTCTTAGTTCTTTTAAATTAGAACCATCGAAAGGTAAAGAACCCGAGACCAAAGTATACAATATTACGCCCAGAGACCATACATCTACTTCTGGACCATCATATTTTTTACCTAAAAGTAAATCAAGACAAAACTCCATGTATAAAACTACTATATCAGTGTACAACTTTGATAATATCGTATGTATCAATCAAAGGCAATTTCTTTATCAAAAAATGTATCGTACATACATGTTAAAACAATTATACAGTATTTAACTTTTACTTACCTGAATAAAATCATTACCTAAATCAATTACCAAATTTTATTTATAGAGTATGTACTGAAATAAAACACCAACCTTGAAAAAGTTCAGGAGCTGCATAAGGCGGACTACCACAAAATGTGTCCAGCTTGTTGCCAGGAGTAAATTCATTACTGAAACCAAAATCTGCTATCTTAATAACCATTTCTGAATCTAATAATAGATTTTCTGCCTTTAAATCCCTATGAATTATCTTCTTTTGATGACAGTACTGTACAGCAGACACAATCTGAAATAAAACATTATCAGAGCATGATAAAAAAAAATAGGGGGAAACATGGCCTGTCATTCTAATTGCTTTGATTTAATTCATTCAACAGAAAATTTAACTTCTCTAAAGGAAACGATATTTTACAGAAACTGCATCCAGTTACAGCCAACAAATATTTTTTCCCCAAAAGAATTTAATTTCTTGAATAGCAAAGATTAGCTTGTAGTAATTGTGTTATCACTATCAAAAAGTTTTTACAATGTATTCAGTTTTACCCGAACTACTGAAAATTATATTGAAAACACATTCTGTTATAGTACCTTCAAAATATTTTTGTTTTACTTTTTTATGTACCACATCCTCCAAACACTTACCTGTCTAAACTTAGCCCTGGCTTCTTTTTCCTTCATCCTACCATGGAAGACCAAGTAATCGAATACTTCCCCACCACTTGCATACTCCATGACCAGGTACAGTGTCTTTTCCGTTTCTATGACCTGTGGAAATCAAGAGAAGGTGAATAAAAGTATTTCTACTTGATTGACCTACTTAGTCATTTCTTTTTCAAAATCCTATAATCATTGAAAGAATCAAAATACATAAGGAGCATTTCACGTACAAGATCTATTTGATACTTACTTGGAAGAGTTTGACAATATTTGGATGATCTAAAATCTTCATGATACGGACTTCACGAAATAACTGGGGAGAAATTAAACTTATTAATACAACATTTCATATTACAGTACAGTACAGTATTTAATAAGCTTACCAGTACTTACTAAACTTAAAAGTAATCATTTATAATTATTTGCTAGAAATTACAACTAACTTAATCCTTACATCACAAATAATTCATTATGTACCTTAAAAAGTAATTACCTCATATTGGTATACTTACTTTTTGTAATGACCCTGGATTTAGTTGAGTTTTATCTATGATTTTTATTGCTACCTGAAAAGAAAGAGAGATTATAAGAAAAGCTAACAAATAAATACTTCTTATTCTATGCATTGCCATTTTTCATGATAAACTATATGGCAAAGATATTTCAAAGCTGAACATCTGATATAATTACTTAAATTTAAAGATAGATTTCTTTTCATTTCAATTCTTGTTCCTAAAGATCAAACTAATTTGGGTATTAGTAATTTGCCTAATCTAAAAAATTTCAATCCATATCATCAAACTCTCAATAACATTATACATTGGAGAACCAATCATCTGGAAGAGTTACATCTAGACCCCTTTTATGTTTTGACTGTCAACCTTATTAACCATCATACAGTATTTTTCTGTATAATTCATTGTTGATAGCTTCTCCAATAAAGAATGAAAAGAATGGTTTGAGATATCAACGCTAAAATAAGGATGATAAATATATTTCTAAAAAATAAAAGATAATTTACCTTCAGCAGGGACAAACCTTGTATAAATTAGAATATAATAAACAACTATCAAAACCACCCATTCTTTAATAACTGTACTTTGTTACCTCAAAAGTGTATTAAGTGTATATGCAGAATAGAACATGCAAACCAATGTTGAGATCCTGTGACCAATTTTTATATGATGCAACATCAACCTTTCTTCCCAACTTCCAATGGTGTAACTTGGTGACAGTGCATCAGCAGCACGGCAGTTTTGTGTTGCACACACGATGACTTCTAAGTGAAGGTCATCTTTATAAGCAAGGCTTCTTCAAATATGATAATGAGCAGGAGATTTACTAAGCTTTCCTAGTTATGTAATTAGGTCAAACCAAAACTCTAGGAATTTTAAGACTAATAAAAATAAGAGCAAAAAATTAAAATATCAAAATAATTGATCAGAGAGAGAGAGAGAGAGAGAGAGAGAGAGAGAGAGAGAGAGAGAGAGATAGGGGGGGTACTACTGTATGAGAGATGAGTGGGGTACTGATGAGGGGAGAGAGAGAGGGGTACTAATAAGGGGAGAGAGAGTGGGGTACTGATGAGGGGAGAGAGAGTGGGGTACTGATGAGGGGAGAGAGAGTGGGGTACTGATGAGGGGAGAGAGAAAGTGGGGTACTGATGAGGGGAGAGAGAAAGTGGGGTACTGATGAGGGGAGAGAGAAAGTGGGGTACTGATGAGGGGAGAGAGAAAGTGGGGTACTGATGAGGGGGGAGAGAGTGGGGTACTAATGAGGGGGGAGAGAGTGGGGTACTAATGAGGGGAGAGAGAGTGGGGTACTGATGAGGGGAGAGAGAGTGGGGTACTGATGAGGGGAGAGAGAGTGGGGTACTGATGAGGGGAGAGAGAGTGGGGTACTGATGAGGGGAGAGAGAGTGGGGTACTGATGAGGGGAGAGAGAGTGGGGTACTGATGAGGGGAGAGAGAGTGGGGTACTGATGAGGGGAGAGAGAGTGGGGTACTGATGAGGGGAGAGAGAGTGGGGTACTGATGAGGGGAGAGAGAGTGGGGTACTGATGAGGGGAGAGAGAGTGGGGTACTGATGAGGGGAGAGAGAGTGGGGGTATTGATGAGGGGAGAGAGAGTGGGGGTATTGATGAGGGGAGAGAGAGTGGGGGTATTGATGAGGGGAGAGAGAGTGGGGGTATTGATGAGGAGAGAGATAGTGGAGAACTGCTGTGGGGAGGGATTAGTTTCTGTATTTAAAGATTTCTTATAATCTTGCCTAACTCATTCTTGAACTTGTTTACTGTGTCACTGTTTACTACATCTGCTGGAAGTCTATTGCAAGTATTTGCTATTTTATATGTAAAGCAATTGCTACATTGACAGGTGTTGTACCTTTCCAGAGAGAGAGAGAGAGAGAGAGAGAGAGAGAGAGAGAGAGAGAGAGAGAGAGAGAGAGAGAGAGAGAGAGAGAGAGAGAGAATGTTGATATTGAAACTGGCTTTAGTATAACACAATTTCCAACTGCATGTCTGGTTAGTGCAATCAATGATTATACAGCTATCTACTTATGCTAGCTATTGGATTCCTTTATTTCCTGTACATATATATAATCATCATAAATTTTGCCCCAAATATTATCATAATTATTACTACCTAAGCTACAACTCTAGTTGAAAAAGCAAGATGCTATAAGCCCAAGGACTCCAACAGGGAAATAAGGAAATAAAGTACAAGAGAAGTAATGTACAATTAAAATATTTTAAGAACAGTAACATTAAAATAATTATTTCAAATATAAACTATATAATCTTCAAAAAAGCGGAAGTATATATAAGATAGAATAGAATGCTAGAGTATATCGTCAAACATGAAAACTCTCATGCAAGACAGTGGAAAGTCATGGTACAGGGGCTATAATGCTAACTAAGACTAACAAACAACTGTTTGATTTTGGAATGTCCTTCTCCTAGAAGAGCTGCTTATCATAGATAAGTCTCTTTTCTACCCTCTCCAAGAGGAAAATACCCACAGAACGATTACAATGAAGTAGTTAACCCCTTGAGCAAAGAAGAATTGTTTGGTAATCTCAGCTTGTCAGGTGTATGCAAACAGGAGAATGAGGAATGTGTAAGCCAGACTATTCAGTGTATGTGTAGGCCAAAGAAAAATGAGCTGTAACAAGAGAAAGGGATCCTTTTTGTACTGTCTAGCCAGTAAAAGGACCCAATAACTCTCTAGAGGTAGTATTTCAACAGGTGGCTCTTGCCCTGGCCAACCTAACTAATAGGTAACATATTGCAAAAGTATTTCCTTGTAGCTTCCTTTGTTAAATAGTCAACATCACCTGCTATAAATATACCTTCTACATTTCTAAGATATAGTTATTTCAATTGTGTGTCTACATTTATCCCTCAATACTTTCAAAACAATTATTAAATGTTAATGTTTGTCATTATAGTGATTTCCAACTTCTCATGTCAATCATACTAGTAATTACAACCAACATCGTTTTATGTGAAGAAATATCGATTGTAATAACAAAAACCTAGTGACCTTTCCTTCTCAACTCCCTTGATATAACCAAACAATGTACACTGCTCATCTATGATTCAAGAATTAATCACGTGTAATTTTTCTTATGTAATCTTTAAGTCCGTCATATCATCACATTTCCAACTCTTTCTTGAAGGTCATTCGTCTTCTAATTTTACTTATTTTCTCTTCTTTTATTAATTTTATAGCTAATATTCATCCTGTAATTTATTTCTATCTATCTCTATTTGTTTTAAAAGTTGCACTTGATTATTTTCTATGCAATCTTCTATAGTATACCTAAAATGGCTTTTCATTTTTTTTTTTAAACATCATATGTGGATCATACGCCACAATTAATTCTACTTTAGTTATTTACACCAATTACATTTCCTGAACACCAGATTAGCAAATTGAAACTAGGAAACCAAATGAATCCTTTAGTACAGAATACCTGTAGTTACATTTTTTGTACACCACCTTACTTAAAAAAAATCATATTTCTATTAACAATTCATAACTTCAAATAACTGTCAATAGTAATGACCATTTCACTAGCTCTTATCCATGTGACCCGATGCTAAAGCAATATAATAACGTACAGATTAATCATTTACGTTTATAATCACGGAGCACCTTTATTCAAGAAGGACAATTTTGTTCTTTACTATTTCAGAAGATACGTTATATCCCTCTATTGAATAAGGGTTGAGAAGTATTTACAATACTGTAATAAACACAACTATTTTAAACATATGCACATCAAAAGTAACTGCAAACTATCACAAGTTAACAAATACTGTAACGCTGACTACGAATATTCTATGGTATTAGTTATATTTCGAGTAATTATTTCCATTTGAGATTGTGGCAGCCTATTGGAAACGTCCTTGTCTCCCACTCTGCTGCATTGGAGTTCAAGCCCCGCTCAAGCTCGATAGTTTTCTATGGTGTCTGCAACCCCACTGTCTTTGTGAGCGAGGGATGGGGGGGCTGAGGTTATAGGTCTACCTCTTAAGTCCTCAGGAACCATTGGCTGGCCCTAAACCCTTAAACTTTGTATTTAAAACTTAGACAAAGCACTTGTAATGGAACAAAAAGACTCATGAGTTTTATATTTCATAACCAACTGGTCAATATTTTCTTAAATTCAATGTATTTTGGAAATATTTGAAAGTTACAGCGATTGGTTTCTAGTTACAAATTTTTTTCAAATAGAGGGGCACTCAGTAGAGCACAGACCTCCGTCAGGGCATCTTTTTTTGCGACCTTTTGGACTGTTTTGGAAGTTTTGCTTGTCCGTAACCTTGAACTTTGACCTTCCAAAATTTAATGATTTCCCGCTCTTAAAATAAGTTTAAAATCCCTGCAAGTTTCATTACTTTACGAATAAAATTGTGGCAGTATAATTAATGACCAGAATTTGACTTTTTGCTCGACCTTGGACTCAACCTCTACATATATCAATTGGCTTGGATTTTCATGCACTCAAATATGAACCAAGTTTGAAGTTTCTGTGACAACGATGTCCAAACTTATGACGGATTACATGGATTGGACATTTTGCTTGACCATGACCTTGACCCTCCAAAATTTAATCATTTACAGCTTCTTATATAAAATTTAATCACTGCAAGTTTCATTACTCAAATTATTAAAATTGTGGCCAGGAAGGTGTTCACAAAACAAACACACAATTACACAAACAAAAACAAACATGGTGTAGAACATAACCTCCTTCCAACTTCATTAGGGGAGGTAACAAACTTTGTTACTTTTCTATTAAAATTGACGCCGTATGGTTGATGACCGGAATTTGACTTTTTACTTGACCTTGGACAACCTTGACCTTCGACCTTAACATGTATTAATTGGAGTGGATTTTCATATACTCAAATATGAACCAAGACTGAAATCTGTGTGACATGTCCAAATTTATGGCTGATTATGTGAACTGGACATTTTGCTTGACCATGACCTTGACATTCCAAATTCTAATCATTTACAGCTTTTTCCATAAAAGACATAAAAGTTAATTCTGGCAAGTTTCATTACTCTATGATTAAAATTGTGTCCAGGAAGGTGTTCAGAAAACAAACACAAAACCATGGAGGAAAAAAAAAAAAAAAAAAAAAAAAAAAATGTTGGAAGTAACAAGTTTCATTACTTTAAGATGAAAATTGTGGCCGTATGATTGATGACCAGAATTTGACATTTTTATTTGACCTTGACCTTCGACCTTCACATGTATTAATATGAGTGGATTTTCATACACTCAAATATAAACCGAGTTTGATGTCTGTAACAACGGTGTCCAAATTTATGGCTGATTACGTGAATTGGACATTTTGCTTGACCGTGACCTTCTAAACTTAATAATTTCCAGCTTTTTGCATTAGTTAATCCCTGAAAGTGCCATTACTCTACAATTAAAATTGTGGCCAGGAAGGTCTTCACAAACAAACACAAAACGGGGTAAAACATAACCTCCTTCCAACTTTCCAGGCGAAAGAAACAAGTTTCATTACTTTATGATTAAATTGTGGCTGTATGGTTGATGACCAGAATCAGACCTTCTGTTTGACATTGACCTTCGACTCAACTTTAACATGTATTAATTGGTGTGGATTTTCATAGACTCATATATGAACCAAGTTTGAAGTCTCTGTGACAACGATGTTCAAACTTATGGCTGATTACGTGAATTGGACATTTTACTTGACCTTGACCTTCCAAATTTAATCACTTAAAGCTTTTTTACCTAAGCTAGTCCATGAAAGTTTCATTACTCTACGATTATAATTGGGCCTGGAAGATGTTCACAGAAAAAAAAAAAAAAAAAAAAAAAAAAAAAAAAAAAAAAAAAAAACCCACCCCACAGGGGGTAAAACATAACCTCATTCCAGCTTCGTTGGCGGAGGTAATGAGGGGCACCTGGTAGAGCGCAGACTTCCGCCAGGCCAGCTTATTTCTTGACCTTTTGGAGTTTTGCTCGTCTGTGACCTTGACCTTTGACCTTCCAAAATTTAATCCTTTCCAGCTTTTTACATAAGTTTAAAATTCCTGCAAGTGCCATTACTTTACAAATAAAATTGTGGCCGTATGGTTGATTCTCATTATTTGACCTTTTGCTTGACCTTGGCCTTAACATGTATTAATTATTGGTGTGGATTTTCATACACTCAAATATGAACCAAGATCGAAATCTCTGTGACAATGATGTCCAAATTTATGGCTGCTTGCGTGAATTGGACATTTTGCTTGACCCTGACCTTCCAAAATTTAATTATTACCAGCTTTTTACATAAAAGTTAATCTGCAAGCTTCATTATTCTATGATTAAAATTGTGGACAGGAAGGTGTTCCCAAACACACACACACACACAAACAGCTGGCAAAACATAACCTCCTTCCAGTTTTGTTGGCAGAGGTAGAAAGAAATTCGTTATGCTATAAGAAAGGTTGGACAGCAAATTAAAAGAAGTGGAGCAGGATTGAAGCTATTGTAGAAGGTAAAAAGTGAGCGCAACTCGTAGTCAAAAGAACAGTACAAAGAATGATAATTACCTGAACCATAAGAGATGGAGGTTCTACATAATTCCTTGTATACATTACAAAATACTCCTTAATTTTAAGTTTTTCCCCATATGATCAGTCTCATTTTTACACACACATTAAATGTGAAAAAACAATTTACTTTCTCTCGCCTTTTTTCCCGAATCTACCAGAGGCGCTCACCAGGGTCAAATTATTTGAAGATTTGTAGGGTTATCATATCGAAAGGGGATACCAATCTATACGAGTTTAAAAGTGAAATCCATAATAGAATATATCACAGGATCAATTAACTTACAAATGATAGGGGGGAGAGTGCTCATTAGAAGTATTCCCTTAAATAAATTGTTTCAGATATAACTCTCATTAAAAGCTAATATATAAACCTTACAAAAAGTTCTTCAGTAACAATAAAAAAATACTTCTAGAATATACAAGATAAAATGGATGCAATAATAATCGGGAAGGTTAAAATCATGATGAATTAGACTTTTCCTTAATATATGGTTGAATATTTCCTTTCAATTCATAACCCTTCCATTTTTTTTACATACACCAATTGACGTCAGGATTAAATTGTAAATATTTCCGTAAAATCCCCATTAGAACATTAATATAATCAACGCAAATTGGCAAGAATAAAATACATCAACACTGTGTTTGTTTCTTTTTCCCTTTTCTGGCAACACATCCCCGAGTAATGTTATGGGCTTATTAATAACCAGTTATTTAGTAACCACGAGAAGTAACACAACACCAGCTCGCTTTAAAGACTTCTCCCTTATGCAAGCTACCAAGGGTTGCGGTTCTGTTCAGGAAAACGACCCAATCAAACCCCCTGTCCCGCCGCCATACCAAGTCATACATCGATTAAAGATGTATGGGAAGAATATAAAATTGTTGAAGAATCAATTCAATTATTTGATGAGGAAAGGAAATTAATACTGCAATCAATCAGCGTTGAGGCTTCGGCTATAACTAAATCTTATTGACATACACACCTGAGTGTACCTATCTTGAAAACTTATGGCATGTTCCATACAGTTGAACCTTCCTACCACTAAGTATGAAAGAGCTTTTTTATAGACTTGATATTCTCAGTCAACCCAACATCAAATGGGAGCTGACTGTACTGTCATGGGGTAGTATATTGCAAGGGTCAGGATAGTCTTCTTAATGGTCCCAGTGATACACTAGTATTACATTTACTTTATATACAAATTTGAAACTACAATTCAGATTTTAGCTGAATCCGGTAGGTCAAGTTTAGCACATTGAGACTCGCAAGATTTACTATGATAACCAGCAAGTAATAGCTTGTTCATGCTGTCTCAATGTTACTATAAGCACTTGTACTTCTTGCCTTTTTTTCTTTTTTAGTTTTGAAGGAGTGGCAGTGATAAAAAAAACTTCATAATCGTAAACTTTAATTAATATAGGACCTGTTTCGAGTGTACCACTCCTGTTCAAAATGCTAAATTGGAGGATTCTTGATTACCTAGCTATTTATATTAGAAGAAATTCAAAGTTTTACCGGAGAGTCAGACGACATATTGGCAATTAATGAAGACCACCGTATAACATATTGTATATGATGAAGTGGTTCTGATTTTAGCCAATCTCTTGGGACATTATGCGGGTGTGGAGGGAAAAAAGTGTATGTCAACTTGATGACTTACCAAGATCAATATACAATTTCCTATTTTAATTCTTTAACATGGCCGCCGATTAACAGGCTTTTGTAAACTAAATGACCCTATTAAATAAAAGGACCCTTTCATGTTAATGTAATCAAAACCTGTTATGTCAAAACTAAAATCTATAATGAACTGGTTTGGAATCAGACTACAAATTCGACATTTACTTTTTCTTTTTTTATTATTAACGACGGACATAAATCAAGGGCAACAAGTTCTCTCTCTGGATATCACTCGTAATGCCAATCAGGATATTCACATCAACAATTCAGAAATGTTAATCATTACAGATCGATCACGTTTAGGTAAAAGTCTACGCCAGAGCCAGATTACTGGAGTGACGGACAACTAACAAGGACGAAAAGCAGTTCTCAAGAAAAAAGTTGACTGGAAAAATTAGGAAACGAGAGAGAGAGAGAGAGAGAGAGAGAGAGAGAGAGAGAGAGAGAGAGAGAGAGAGAGAGAGAGAGAGCGCGCACTTGAAACTCGATTGGAGGTTTCAAGAACTGAACTTCGCAGTAATAAGAAGATTGTCAATCAAGAGTTTCCAAGCGGCACGAAGGTCTTTAACGATGCGCTGATCTTATACTGACAAACCACATAAGCTCATATAAGTCATGAAAGCTGAAAAAAAAAAATAGAAAAGAAGGAGTAACCAAAGCTGTCATAACAATACTCCTTTGGAATTCCTTTCCTTGGTAGAACAACAATGCATTTCTTTAAATGTTGTGTAACCACTCATATTTTTTTTTTAATCGAGGAATGTTTTTCAAAGTATTGGTGCTGATGTGAAAAAGAATAGTCTGAAAAGCACTGCAGAGATTACTTTAATTTTTAAAATAATTACGTTCTGAATTCTTTGCATTTATAAAATTTAAGAAGCTCTTTACACGCAAGATTAAAAATAACTCGTATAATTATTAATCCTAGACCTGTCCGTTGACATATATTACAGCGGAATACGAGATGAGCGCTGTCTCCAGTGGGCCTCAAAATTCAAATAGCATACACGAGCACTGACACTCCCACAACACAATATGCAGTACTGTACATTTGACACTAAGCAAACTTCAGCAATACATATTGTTCGTCTGACTTTTAAACAATTTTGTTACTTACATATTAACCATAATTTTATAAAGGGTATACAAATTTAACACTAACAACCATTTAAGATTATATATTATACCCTTATCACACCACAAATACTATATCCAAAAATATTTAAGTTATCATCAATAGGTTCTCAACTCATCCCGACGAACCCTTTGTGTACAGATCTAGTAGTAAGACAAAGATAGAAATAATCGTAAAAATTCAAGGACATACTTATCAACCGAACAGGCAGGTCACCCCACCAATAGCCACACCCCTGAGAGACCTGGTACCAAACGTACCCTCAAAATCACAAGCGCGCGCATACACCACAGTTAGGAATTAGGTTGGTCCGTCACTTGATAGCTGTTCGTGCGACATGAAAACAGGCTATTATTCGTCTGGATGAACACAATTTATAAAAACACCGGGAACGACAGTTAAACGAATTTTGTTTCTGCAGCATTGGGGAAGGTCATTTCGATATGAGGCAGATTACTTTATCTTACGTTCACTATATGTAAACACTGGTATTATATGAATAACCATTTATATGTTATATTCACGTCATACTAAGAGTAAAGTTTTTTTTTCCTACTACCATAATTTACTAACATGGCATTAAAATCTATTTCACGATGTCAGGATGCCAAAAAAATTCAAATAAATCAATCCATACCTTTCATGACTTTAATCGTGTGTGAAGCAGACTAAAACACTGCAAGTTTTAATTATACAAAAAGACACGAGGAAATTACTGCTTAGTCATTATGAAACACGACCTAAAGTAACTTCTCTTCGTGAATCCTTTAATTGCATTTTTTTTATCTGTAAAGGGTTGACATATATAGATATTGTTTAAAAGGTTTGGCACAAATGGGTGTGAGAGTTCATTACTATGCAGGTTGTTTGCAATGAGTTAATTTAAATATATAGGTTGTTTATAAATGGTTGGCCGAAGTATGCAGGGTTTTATCAAAAGGTTGAAACGTATATAGGTTGTTATTGTAGTGCTGATAAGTATGGTGGTGTTTTTTTTATTTTTTATTTTTAACGTAGAGAAGCATGGGTCCAGAGTCCAGAAATACGCATATTATTCTCAATGTAAGTATGTATGAAGATTGTTGTAAAGAGATACACTCACATAAATTTTAGGTGGTTGCTATATAGTGTTGACAAATAGGCTACAGTGGTTGCTTTTGAAGGGTTGACACGGATGGAAATTGTTATTAAAAAGACCGGCAAAATTAAAAGATGTTTCCAAAATATGATGAAGTAACTAAATTAAATGGGGGTCCAATTTTCTTTTATACAAATAACACTAGTCGGTCCAAGTTCATAAAGACGAGGACAATATCAAACACGAGTAAGGATGGCTTCAAATATCGCAAACTTAAGGTACTTTGGTGGAAAAGCCAGACAGCGGTTGCCTAAAATCAACTTAGCTAAGTAGAATAGAAAATCATAGTCATACCAATACAATGCATAACATACGTGAAAAGGGAATATCAATTTGGAGAGTGACCGTAACATCAAGAGCAAAGTAATTGCTAACCTAGTACATTCTCAAGTAATAAATATAAACGGTTCACACACTAGCACACAACAAAGGGAAAGAAAGAGCATCTTAGTGGAGGTAAATAATCATTTTCTACATGAAGTGGACATTTACTATAAGAGAGTAGAATATATAATTTAAGTAAAGATTTACTGGATGAATGGGAAAATTCTATTGAAAAGAAAGATATGGGTGATTTTTCATTGGGAGTCAAGAGTGCAGATTCACTACCAAGACTGAGGAATGAGAAGAATTTCTAAGGGATGAGAAGCTTGACTTGTCTACACATTATGAATGAATGAGCTAATTATCATGGAATGAAATGAGTTACTGAAAGAGGAGTCAGAAAACTGTCCTTTGCCATATGAATTTGAAAAGCAGGATGCTACAAATTCAATGGATCCTACAGGAAAAACAGATCAGTTCGGAAAGAACAGAGAAAAAAAAAACGAAAGACTATGAGAAATATAAAAAGTCAAATTTATTACGATCAATAACACGGTTAAAATGGGTAAGTACCATATAAATTATGAAAGACTTGTGTCAAGCGGTTCAATAAAAACTATTTGCACCAAGTTTGAACTCCGGAAGTTTAACCTATTCAAACACCAGATCAGGATGATCTTTCCACAATCTGATCATAGCTGGAATAAAACCTCTACAGTATAATACTGTGTAATATTGAGCCTATTTTAAAGGTGGCAAGACTGTTAGAATAAAATGTGTATATAGTACTATAGGGTACAGACTTAGGATATCTAAAAACCAAAGGATGGTCAGAATTATGAAAAATATTATGCAACATGCACATAGAGCTAACTGAAAGACGGTGCCAAAGACTAATATTCAGATAAGGGATATATAATGAATTTAATTAAACGTGTTTGCGCAACAAATCAAAATGAGAGTCGGTGACTGAAAACCAGACGGGAACATGATGCTAAAATTCTGGGAGAATGAAAGATTTAAACAAAAATTCTTATTATAGGTTGATCGCCGAAAAAATCTTTAAAAAGCTGGTCCAGACAAGGCATGTTTCACTACAATCAAGAATCACAACTATAATTTAAAATGACATGTATATAGTTAGAGAGAATGTCAATTCAAAGATCTGGGTGTTGAGGAGCCACTGCCCTTGACCTACTTACAATGTTGAGTGGATGAAATTACGGACTACTGCTATGGATGATCTCAGAGTAAACGAGTTCAAGATATAAATTACTTCTGTACACGATGATGGGATTCTCAAGGGGATTTAATACGAAGGATGAGACTTCGAAGACTATTTTATGGAAGAATAACTTATAACAGGACAGAGCGAGAGGCAGAAAGAAATAACAGGGACATCTCTTAATATGGAAATCAAATGAACAAAATTCAAAAAGAAAACTTACCTCCTTGCCAGTGGGTACATGTTTGGCGAGTTTGACCTTTGCGAAGTTGCCCTTGCCGATGGTCTTGAGCAGGCGGTACTTGCCGATCTCTTCGGTTCGTGAACGCGACGAGGGCCCCCTCGCCGACGACGACCCGCTGCCACCCCCACCCCCGCCGCCTGACACGCCACCCACGCCATCCTCACCCTGGAAGAGATCAGTGCAAAAGGAAGCATTAGCATTTCATTTGGAAATCGTTGTAAATAAGGTATCAAGCAATATATCTCAAACATTAGATTACGAATGTACATTAGGTTAATTTGAATGGTTCTGTGTGAATTATGAAATGTTTGACTGCAGTATCGTTTAGTGTGTGTGTGTGTATGTGTGAGAGAGAGAGAGAGAGAGAGAGAGAGAGAGAGAGAGAGAGAATCATAACGAATAAATTACACAGTCCTCCTCCACATCTCAAAATATAAACCATAAAAATAAACTGAACATGAATCTCTCAACTTCCACTGAGAAGGAAGACAAGAGACCCGTCATCTACACCAGGCATCAGGAAACGGAATGATCTCCCAGTCTCTCGCATCCGGGAATCTCATTAGAACGTCAACAATTGCCTGATAAGAGACCCATTAAACTTGGCACAGTGGTTTCATTATAGATAGCTGGCTATTGAAGGTACGTCACACACTTTCCAACTTGTGTTTTTACAGTTAAGGCTATAAAAAAAGAAAAGACAAACTTCACTCACGACTATACATATCAGCCCTTTAAGAACTAGAGGAAAAATAAGTCATATTCTTATTCATAAAGTAATAAAATAAAAATAAAAAGCCTATTATGTATTTAGGAATTTTATCAAACCTTTCCGCCCCCCTTTCGTCCTTCGCCAGAAACGAAACTCCTTCTGGATATGACTGTCAATAATTGCAGCAGCTTTCTTTATTTTGAACGCTTTCATCTCTTTCAGCACGATTCTTCGAATAAGTACATTACAGAATTGCCTCTTTCTTTCAATTTCAAGAGCGTAATAAAAAACTAGGTTGAAGGCACACCACTGAAGACGAAGTTCATTTTGCACGGCATTACTAAGGATGCTAAATATATAAATATAATCAATTGCAAGAGCTCATTAAACCTCACCCTCAGATTAGACATTAAAAACGGATGTTCAGTCCCTTAAAAAAGATGGGGGGAACCATTGCAGTCTAAGAAACGAACCTCTACATTACTACATCAGGTAAAATAAGGAGTAATTTTACGCATTCATTCATCTCTAACAATAAAAAGCTAGGGACACCAAATACAAACTTGATTTTCAGGAAACTATGCCAAATCCTAACCACGATGGAAGGATAAAGGGAAACCCCGGTATTCGAGAGAGAGAGAGAGAGAGAGAGAGAGAGAGAGAGAGAGAGAGAGAGAGAGAGAGAGAGAGAGAGAGAGAGAGAGAGAATAGAAGGTGTGGCTTATGGTTTTTTCCTTTTTCTCCGTCTTGTTTATCTTCGGCGTAGGAAGAACAAGAGCGCAGCGAAGGTAGTCCAGTGACAACGCCACCTGGTACCAGCACCTTTAACTTCTACGACACTCCGACAGCAGCAGCAGCAGCCTCTTACAGGAAAACTGTCTGATAGGAGACGGCAGGGAAACCTGCGCACTGTTTTATCCGATCAAAATTAGCTCAACCCATCTCCTGACATCAATGGTACAAATTGGTCCTCTCCCGAAAATACTGGAGACATCTCAACTGATCAAACATCAATCATTCCCTCAAGGCTATTCAAATTGGGTTCTAACCTTCAGAACCTCCCTGTTTAATTTTATTGAAGAATTTAACGCATATCAGAACATTCTGCAGCTTTAACAGCAGTAAACAAAAATAAAAGGAAATAGGTCCAATATATGAATATATTTTATATATACAGTACAGTACATATCTCCTCTATATAATACAGCACTTGCTTGTCTATGTATGTATGTATGTGTATATATGTATATATATATATATATATATATATGTGTGTGTGTGTGTGTGTGTGCGGTGTGTGTAGGGAGAGGAAGTAGCCATACCCTGGTGAGGGGGGGGGGGAGATGTGCGTGTGTGCATATCTAAATATTTAGCAGTCATTTTTGACTGGTCGAGTACATTAGTAAATATATAAAGCAACAGCGACGCCTTAGTGAAACTCAGCAGGAGACGGAGGCTATAAAAGCAAAGTCGCTCTATTCCCTTCTGCTGTGTAACCGGAACGGAAGCATCACCCCGTGTCCTACAGTATCGATTCTGGACGAGGGTATGGCACAGGCACTGCGATAGGAGGTGGTAGGAGGCATATGGGAAGAGGAGAAACCAAGAGGAAGAGCGTGGAATAGGAGTAACCAAATGTGGAAGAGCGGGGTAGAATCGTACTGAGGCAACATAACGGAGTACCAAAGACGAGTTACATGTCACGAGAAATGTGCATTTAAGAACCTTGAAACGAAACGAAGCCATACAAAGAACTGAAAACCTCCCCTTAGAGATAGATGGAAAGGCAATTTACATATGGAGGCGAATCCCATCAGCGGCCTCATTACCCGAGTAAAAATCACCACAAAAAAAAATTGCTATAATGAGGTTTTTTTTTTTTTTACAAAGTTATTATTATTATTTTTTTTTGGGGGGGGGATCATTAATAAAACTCGAAAATTTTCAACAACGTTGGAAATATCAATAATCATCAACCACCCTCAACACTTCAATATTGGTCATTTACTTAGCACAAGACCGGACCAGCAGTAAAAAATCAATACATCAAACAGTGAAAGGCTATATTAAGCAACATTTTCTTTTGTATCTTGGGTAAAATGTCATGCAATTACCTGTTCATAAAGTAAATTAGTTCACCTTCATATATCAACCTTTAGGATAAGCAATGGTACATGACTTGATGTAGCTACTGGGCAATTAGAAACAGCTACTCGCCAAACATAACCTGAATCGGCTATGTTGGTGCTACTTAGGTTCCCGGAGTGATGTAACTAACAGGTGAAGGTTAAGCAACAGCAACATAAGCTTGTTGGTACAGTGTCAAGGAAGGAGACGAAACTTGATATCCCCATGAAATGAACTGGTAGATGGAATCGGGGGTGGCAGGGGGACGAAAGTAGGATCAAGCGCCACAATTGCTGTACATTATGCATAAGTTTACCTCCGATGATTATCGCAGCCATATTCTTGTTCCTTGATATCAATATCAAATAAATTAAACGAGAGAGAGAGAGAGAGAGAGAGAGAGAGAGAGAGAGAGAGAATGTAAATAAAGCGCCCAGATCACGAGTGACCTTGGTATATGGCATCCCAATCAACCTCTCCCCCACCCCCTAAGTAGGTCATTCCTTAGGTGGTGGGCCAGAAGGCCTCCTTGGAGGGCTACATGCTATTCCGCATGTACTTGATGATGCCCATTGCCAAATACTATTTTCCCACAAGCTGCTTTAAACCAACCTTCACTTTCGCTGAAGAGGCCCAGAGTTTTTTATCACTATAGTTACCCACACAAGTATAGATTCGATCGGTTTATGGAATTTGGGTCATGGGACTTGGTGCTGGGGACATGAACCCCAGTCATATTATCAAGTAAAATGTTTGAAAGCAGGACGGAAGGGTAAATAATAGGTTCAAGAAAGACACTTTAAAAAAAAAATGCCTTCATAAGAATATCCAGTGATACTTCCAAGCATTAATGCACGTTCTTACTGCTTTGTTCTTTGACAGTCAAGAGATAATCCAAGAAAATGAGCCAGGTTATTGCGACGATCTTGATGGCTCCACTGACGTTGGTGTTGTGGGGGACGAACCTAAAAAAATCAATCGGTCAGACCAAATCTTCAGACACTGGTGGATACCACTCTTCAAACGCACCCCCCCCCCCCCCCAGCCACCCCTTTCCCAATCCCCACAATCTCTTATTGTTCTTTTCGTGCCACTTGCCCACTTGCATCACCGGACGACCAAATAAGAAAGAAGGCTGCAACCGGACCAGACACCCACTCCCCTTCTGGAAACGTTAATGTATGCACTACCTACTTTACTGCCCGCAGACGGATAAACAACCCACAACCATCCCAAGATTTGCCCTAAAGAGGTTTCAATAGAACATTGACGAAACTAAGAGAAGCTCCAATTAAGGTTCAATTGTTTCAATAATTTCTTCTAGCATTCCTGCTTTATCACGTGAGACGTGGTATGAAAAATACAATCGTGCTTTAATGTGGATTTCCAATTAAGTCAAGATTGAACTTCTCATGTCTTAACGAATGTAAATGTGTATCATTACTTGAACAGCAATTTTGCTTTTCATACTCATCTACCTGTAACCGGGCTTTCGGATATAACTATAAAATCAATAGAAACTTGGAAACAATAAACCCTGTACAAAGTTGGGTGATTACAACTTGCCTGAATTTGATCACCAATCTCATCAATGGGGCTGACAGTCAGTAAATTAATAAGTATATAAATATAATCCACTTTCAAAATTACTAAATTAAAGCAATATTTTTTGGACAGGATAGGTACCACGACTCAAAAACTGTCCAAAGATCATATACAATTATTTTGAATATCCTTTACTAAAAAAAAAGTGTCCGTAAACCTTTTTAATGCAATGCCAACATTATTTTTAGATATAACCAACTAATGTACCTATTAGCTGATTTTGCAAAGCTGAACCATCACGTAATATAATTTCACATTAACAATGGAATTTATTAACACAAAATTCAAATAAAGTAACAAATACACATTTCAGACATATATATATATATATATATATATATATATATATATATATATATATATATATATATATATGTGTGTGTGTGTGTGTGTGTGTGTGTGTGTGTGTAATTCTTCGTATCAGAATTAAGAAATTTCCGAAAGGAATATAATCAATCCCACAGAAAAAAAGGGGAAAACTTGGCAGAGCAAATAAACATTTATATACAGTAGAGTCACCGTGAACACGTCGCACGGAAGATAGGGAGTACACATTATCGATATTAGGGAGCACCCCAGCGAGGCCTGTTATCCTAATAACAAAAGGGGAAGACGAATACATCAATACTTTGCAATGCACACTGACCCGATTCCGCTCCAGGAACTCCCAACCGAACACTCAACTTTAAGACCATAATTAAAATGTTCAAATACCAAATTCCCGTGAACTAGGGAAATAGCACGTTATCTTTTATCCCAACTAAAAATAGAAATTACAAAAAGCACGAAGTATCCTTTTCGTTAGTCGGCAGAGAGAAAATAAGCTCTGTTAGGGGCAAATGATTACGGGATTCTTTGGAAATCTTTTCTCATCCTTTGTCTAATGAATAACAAGATTACTGCTTATAAATCCCTGTACATATAACTCGAATATGGAGCATGTGAGGGAAACTTGTTTTTCAATATTACTATGATATCGAGAACATTTGTTGTACAGTATTACAATAAACACAATTTAATTATTACAAGAGTTATCAATAACCAATATTTCGTGGCCATTTCAAGATTTTCAAGACTCGAATAGTTTCCAAAAATAAAGACAAGCTTTGCATTCGTCGTTTCCATGCTCCAGTGAGGATTTAACGATAAATTATTAATGGGAAAAATGTGAAGTGTAATGAGGCGTTCGATGAAAAAACCATCGTGAATTCCTCTAAAATTTTAGTTCTCTATAAAGTTCCCAAGAGTCGGCAAAACCACCGCAAAATCTTTTTAAGATGTCCATATACACCTTAAGTGTAATAAGTTCCCCTGGAACAGCTTGCTGGTTCTATCCCTGAATCACTATTTTCACTATTATATTACCATCAAAGAGGCCCCAAACCTCCTTTACAAAAACCATCACGTGTATATTTCTCAACCAACGCACCTTTGGCATGTCCTTGACTTTTGGGTTTCCTCCTTTTTCCCAAACGATTATACATGATTCGATATACGAAATTCGGAACATGTGAAGGTAATTTCTTATGGGGTTTGATAGCACATGAAGAAATTAATTGAACCGAGGTAAAGTAAAAGACTTAAAATTTTTAGTAGTTATGATCGAGGACACAAAGCAAAAGAACTTTGAATAATACTCCCAGTTCCTGATGGCATTAACATACCCCGGAATATTCACGGCGTATCGTTTCCCCTCACTTTCATATTCTATAAATTTTAATCTTAAAATCTCATGTCTCACATATATATAACAAAACAATCAAATCAAAAGTAGAAGTAATATAAACTAAGAAATAAATTAGGCCCCTTAATTATTAGCAAATCTTCCACTGTCTTACCTTACAAACCACCAAGCATAATACTTTATGAAATATTTTCATGACAATCAAACTTTTACGTTCAATATCCCTACTATTTATTTTAATAGGTAAAATCTAAACAAATTACCTTCTCCATCTACAATATCCATGTAACCCATCTAACCAGGCGACATACTCTTATTTCAGAAACACGAATATCATAATCACCCATTAAATCTACCTCCTGAGTGTTAGGCATCTTGAATCTGTTCTTCCATGAATAAATTTATATTAATTTCCCACTTTTCTAAATTTTCACTTATCCACATTGCGATAAAAGCCCTAGTCGCTATCTTTTCTTTTACTATTACTCATCAAAAACTAACTTCAGTAGCCATTCCACCTTTTGGAATTAGGAAAATCGTGTCACAATCTAGGACACATGATACAAACCACAAAAAGTCTAAGAGCCGTCGAATTCTTTAATTTCAAAGCTCTTTTTCTCATTTGACAATGACTGTACAATCTCATGTCTTATTTAACTAACGGATGTTGAATTCTACCCACCCTTTATCAATATTTAACGATTTCATAATAGTTCTCACGAAAAAAAATTGTTAGTAATAACCTCACATGTAAAGTATAATTTCATTGAAATAGCTTTTGTATAATAAATCCTCTTCAATTAAACTCGGTTCAAATAAATTCCTACGATTTTACTGCTTTCATATATCTCGGCAAGTTATTTGCATGATAAAAACCCTCATTTTCCACTTCACACGCCATCTATTCCGAACAGTCCGTGCCCCTAACCATAACTGTTTTCACACCTGCTTCTTTCTACTTATTTCTTAATCAAATTCACTTTCTGTAGCCCTCAAATTTAACCGACAATAAATGTTATAATGCAAACTGCAATATATTAACTAAAAAAATAAGGGACAAATCGAGCACATATATATATATATATATATATATATATATATATATATATATATATCAATATTAATCTATAATTTGTAATTGGCTTGCAAACAAACGGATCTCATACAACCTTTTAATAAACACAGCTCGTTCTGTAGTGCCTGTTAAACATTACACAAAGACCAGTAAGAGGCTCTAGGTCTATTAGTTGATCAGTTTTACTTTGAAGCAATCTAATCTATTTCGCGGATGGTGCATCAATGCTTTGCTGATATGATACCATAACTCAATCTACAAATTACAGTTATTCAAAAACATTTTTAGGTAATCATCAATAGTGATAAGCCTGATATCTACTTGATTTCATTATCAAACGTAGGGCCATAAAGTAAATCACTGAGGCCAAGGAGGCCATTCAACGCCAAGGAAAAATCATTGGAAGGTGGACTTGCAATTGAAAAACGGTAATCATTTAAACCGATTCAATAAAAGAAGAATTATTTATATGGTTATGTAATCTGGAGTAGTACAAACTATGGGCAACTTATCCTGTTGTTCGCGTGAGAAATATAGGTATTATCAAACAATTACGTCAATTGCCAAACTGATCAAACTTAAGATACAAAGAGTTTTGAAACATTCCCCAACTACTTTACAGCAAAGTGAGCACCTGTAACACTTCCAGTCTCCTCTCCCCCCCCCCCCCCATCTAATAGCGGAGAAACAAAGGTAACCTCATTCTTGGGGCTTCGAAAATCGGCTTAAAACTACTTGACGACCAACTTAACCGGTACTTGGGTCACCCTTCTTCCGCCGGGGCAAACATCTCGAGGGGGCATCGCTACAGCCATATCAAGGATTATACTCCACTGCTGAATCAAAGCAGCATTGAGAGAGAGAGAGAGAGAGAGAGAGAGAGAGAGAGAGAGAGAGAGAGATTGGGTTGGTTTGGTTATCACTTGACACAAAAGGCCACCCAGCCTGGCTCGACAGCTGACTAAACACCTGTCTGACGCAAGTGGAAACCAGACAGCCAACTCCCATAACCAAGACATTAAACGAAAGTTTCCCGAATCTTTGGATTCCCAGTGCAAAAGTAACGCTATAAGCAGGACAAAAGGTAAGGAGTTTAAGAGGGAAATATATCAACACCTACTCACGAATTACCCGATTAAACTCACGTAATCCATATACTGTACATTCCCTTACTCTCTAGCCCTAATTTAATAACAAAAGAAGAAAATTTCAAACAAAATATAAACTGAATGACATACAATACATTCTTCTGATGCGAAAATGCACTACAGCAACAGCCAACACATTGATAACTTCCTCATATCATAAAACCATAGTTTCCCAAAAACCAAGTAAACTGAATCGAAAATTCTATTGAGTGGCGATCATTCATTAACAGTGATAATCATTTCAAATAACCGCTATATAATCCGCAAAAATAAACTACACAATTAAAAAACAATAACCTACAAAAAGGAATATATTATTCATCAGAATTCTTTCTTGACTCCTTTTCATTTCAATGTATAATGTATGCCAAGACGAGAGAGAGAGAGAGAGAGAGAGAGAGAGAGGAGAGACATACTGTATATTAGGAGCGTGACATGACAAGAAGGCCGAGGATGGAAGGTAAACTTGACCACAGGGGGCGGCAGCGGTGCACTGCGGCTGATGACTCATGACTCTCAATATCCAACAACCCCTCCCCCTCAACAAGGCCTCAACAAACCAAACCACAGACACCCCACCAGAAAAAAATGACTGTTCCTGTTTGGTCCCTGCCAAGAAGTTTTCCAACAATACAGGGGAAAACAAATCACCCAATAATTCCTTCCTTATATCAAGCCTCATTTCCCACTGACGTTAATGCCTTGGTAAATATTTAGAAATATGATTATTAAATATTTACCCGATTTTTATATACAATCTAGAGGGTTCCACCTCCCACTATTCCCCTGTCCACGCACGAACTGGAAAAAAGGAGGATATAAAACACCAAGAGGAAAGAATTAGGAATTGGAAACATATCAAGAAGTGCATGAAAGGGGGGGGGGGGTGTTGAAGAAGAAGGAGTGGGGTGAGGGGTTTAAATGTGGTTGCGCGTGGATGGTATTGTGGTGTTGGGGAAGCCGCAGTGAAACTCGAGGTAACACACACACAAATATTCGTCACTGCAACCGCTACCTACACCCGGAAGAATCCAACATCCACCCTCCTCCCCTTCTTCCAACCACTCTCACCCCTCCCACCCCCCCCCCCCTTTTTTTTCCTGCTCGCATGATTCTCATCCCCTGAGATTACAAGTTTTATTTTTGGTGGAAGACGAGCGACGCTTCCATGCAGAGAAAATATTTGATGGATATTCCTTGTATTGCAACAAAATGGTCTCTCTCTCTCTCTCTCTCTCTCTCTCTCTCTCTCTCTCTCTCTCTCTCGTAGCTTAATGCTGAAAAATAAAGTTTTTTAAAATGCTTAAAGCTTTGGATTTACGTCAGGTTGGTTGACGCCTTCTTCTGGAAATTACCAAGCGGACACAGACAATTTAGCTTTGAAAACTGACTAATCTAAATACATAGAGAGAGAGAGAGAGAGAGAGAGAGAGAGAGAGAGAGAGAGAGAGAGAACTACATATAGGCTACATGAAATATATAGGTACATACTCATGTATGTCCGATTATGTACAAAACCAAACGCAGCAAAGAATTGTTTTCAAAGATCCTACTACATTCCCAACGTATTAAAGATTAAATATCGTAACAATCCAACAATACCAGGTCACAGATAAGCCTATATAACATCTCCCTATAACAGCCATCTGCTGACGTTCTTCTATGAGAGGACAGCTTCCGTAAGTGTTGGAATCGGTAACAATAGTCTCTTCGAAGTGAGGCCCAAAATATATTCTTTTATAGACTCTTATTTTCCATAACTATACAAACCGGAGTCCTTTAAACGAAGTTTGACTGGCCTTTTGAAGTATGATTGCATTTGTATATATATGCTATCAAATAGAATCCCAAAATGAAAATGCTTCAAGATTTCACATAAATACCAGAGATCTATTTGACTTAGAACTATAAAATTTAAGCCAACAAATCCTTTCAGATCCATCTAAGAATAACGAACGTACAGAAAATATAACAACACCTGAAAGGCGAAGAACAAAACCCAGGGCTCCAGGTGCATTAAAAGTAACAACAAACCTCGAGCGAAATCCACAGAACTGAATCCATACAAGATCGTATTTCTTCCCTTAGAACCTCGGAACAATGACGTAACGAAACAAAAGCCCCTCAATCTCACAAAAGGAAATCCAACCAAGTGTAAAGGAAGTCTTTCTAACACTTCAGGGCCAGTTAATCATTGCGTAACCTAAGTTATCTCAACAACGCTCCATGTGTTACCCACGCAATTACTGGTAACGCTTTTTGTTTAGAAGAGTTAACACCTCATCGCCTTTCGAGAGAAAGTGATTAGAGTAATGTCTTTAAAAAATCATATAAATGAAGAATAAACTTTTGTAGCATCAGGATTTACGTTAATTTTGTTTGTCTCATTATATAATTACAAGAGCTCTTCATTACAATACCGTAAAGAGACGCAACGTAGCTTCTTGTCAATAGCCGCAAACGACATACATAAGAATAAGGATAACACACACACACACACACACACACATATATATATATATATATATATATATGGTATATATAATGTGTATGTATATATACACACATACAAGCCGGATACGATACAGCATACGTTAATTCAAGGCACTCGAAAACCATAAAAGAAATTGACACATCCACGAGGCCAGCAATCTGCTTCCTGTTCATCATTTCCGATAGAAAACATCTCCAACGAACGCAAAGTACCCCACATTAACACTAACAATCACTGAAACATTCTTCTCTTAATTGACATTCGTTAGGCATTACACGTCACCGTGACGTCACATCGCTTAAGTCTCTCGACAAATTCACAGTACTTTTTCAATACGAGGATTAAATCATGTTAAGTATTGCGTTAATCTCTGCATTGCAGGAGCCATTTTCATTGTGTTTTAAAGTTGGATTGTTTATTTACAGGGAGACGAACTTGAATAATTTTCTTTGTTTTATTCCCTCTTCATACTTTGGTTTTTCACCTGGAAAATACGCTAAAATATTCTGTTAGATTTGGAAAGCTAGGGTACGCGCAGATTTCAAGATCAACATTACAAAAAAGCCTTCAGTTATAATAAACGATTTTAGCAAACAACTGAAACTTGTACAATCTGAGTAAAATATAGTTTGATAAACATAAAAATACATAAAAAGTTGAAAGAATATACCCTAGTAAGAAGTACACAATATTGTGCAGTCTCATGAAGATGAAATCAAGATTATTCTGTTCTATGCTTTTTACATCATTCAGAACAATAAATTTAGGAGAACGTTTCAACAATTAACCA
Source organism: Palaemon carinicauda (assembly GCF_036898095.1). NCBI lineage: Eukaryota > Metazoa > Arthropoda > Malacostraca > Decapoda > Palaemonidae > Palaemon > Palaemon carinicauda. Next base: position 54,520,309 of record NC_090746.1, read on the forward strand.
AATAAACAATCGAAACAAAGGAAGGATGTTTTGGATACATAAGGGATGGGACAGAAATGGAATTACCAAGATGAAGAGATAGGTGATAAAAAAAGGAAATTGACAGGGAATGTGAACTCCCGTGGAAAATTGATGAACGCTAGGGGTCTCTTTGAATTCAATTGATGAAGTGAGAACAAACCAAAGCAAATTAAACTCTTAAAAATATAAATTAAAGTTTCTAAAAATAAAAATCGAAACCAGAAGCTTTATATTCCTTGTACAAATACACAGCTAAGTAATTCATTCTGAACAAACCACACCACGACCACCTTCAAGTAGATGGCACAGCGATGCACACACACGGGTTGTTAATGACAAGCCATCCCACCTGTCCAACCCGGAAGTTAATTTAACACATGCGTTACAAAGCCAATCACGTTGAAATCACGCATGCCACAACCTTATAATCGCTGGAATCACTACAATGCAATGTCTGTTACACAAACCAATAACGTGCTGACAGACAGGTTAATTTTCATGTGTGACCCAGATTGCTTTCAAAACATTACCGAGAAATTCCCCTAAGCCACCTTATTATAAATTAGATGAATGCTCTGAAAATCGTAGTGCTAATCTCATTAGCTCAATACAGTGATTTCAAGCAGTATAAAACAGTAAATAACGTCCTTGTACACAGCCATAGTGAAAAAAAAAATCGTCTAGGACATCCTCCCAAGAATCTTTCTATATTTATGAAAAGTGAGGCAATGGCCTTGACTCGTTTCCGTTTTTCATTCAATTTCGATAGAAACAGATCTTTTCCATATTTAACAAACCTTGGAAAATAAAAAGTTCATCGCGCGAACCAGATAATGAATCGTGCCAAGAAACCTTAAGTGTAGATATGAAGCGATACATATCACTTGCTATTTTCTCATCGCTCATTCTATTCTAAGCTCTCTCTCTCTCTCTCTCTCTCTCTCTCTCTCTCTCTCTCTCTCTCTCTCGCCATTCTGTGCGGCCACCTATACCAGGAGGGTGCATATAGTTCACTACATGTTCTGTCCAAAGATTTTATATAAAAGGGAATCTCTCCGAAAACCAGCAACAGCAGTAATCTTAATCAGGAAAACCAAAAGAACAAAGTAATAGAAAAGGGGTTGTAAACCCACTGAAAATGAGGTGTTACGTATTCCATACGGATACCAAACGTGAACTCATAACATAGTAAAAATGTAGACCCTAAGGCGTTTGCAATCCAAAATGACCCTACTAAAGTGACCTATCCACACACCAACCGGTCCCCCTAAAGAAATCAACCTCGCCAAATATAAGGATGGTGGGTCCATCTGCGGAAAAAATTTCCATAAAAAGAAAATTCCAGTTCAAAAACTTTTTATGCAAAATTCCATTTCCCTCCCATGTAACTCGCAGTCTCTTTTATTGGCAATTCTGCCTGGTCAATTCACGAGGGAAACCAAGGCCAGGAAATAAACTTGCTATATCCGGAGGTCTTGAAAGTAACGTTTTGGCCCTTTATTGGTTTTACATGAGTTCAATTCATGTTCGACATATGAATATCCAATCTTCAATCACCCGAGAGAGAGAGAGAGAGAGAGAGAGAGAGAGAGAGAGAGAGAGAGAGAGAGAGAGAATTTCCAAAAGGTAGTGAAGGATTAAAACGACTTACAAATATAAATTACAGACTTATTGCAATTCAAAAAAATAAGAGATTCAAAACACACCCAAGAGCAGTACACAAGAAAACTATTACTTAACATAAGTACGATAATATAGAAACCATCGTACATATCTGGTACTAATTTTGAATCTTTATAAATAATTTCACTTATCAGTTTCTTAAAAACTAGATAAACTTACGTTCACCATCATTCCCTTATCCTTATCTCTAATATAAAGTAATCTTCTCAGCGTAACTTCTAACTTGATGTTTAATATACCATCAACGAATGATGAACATTCCATTTCCCCACCAACACATCTGATGCTTACTATCATGTCCACTAGCTTCCACCCAACAATCAAACTGCAGTTAACAAACACGTCATGTACTTGGAATCATTCTCTCTTAAAAGATAATATTAAAACGTTAGTTGACATACAAAACATCTAGCAAATGAACATCAAAGATGATAATATAATTAGTCTTTAGAAAAAACTGTGAATATATTTTTATAAGGTTATTAATTTTAATTTGAACAACCACAATTCCCTATGTTCATTCTCTCTGGGACATATCAATGACCCCACTTTAAACTCAATATTCAAGGTCATTTCCCCTCATTAGTTCTCGTATCATATCCTCAAACTGTAATTATCCTTTCGTACCCCTTGTAATTAAATCTAATGGTTAAATAAAACTTGCAGATATCTTAAAAACACTATAATCACCATATCGACTATACAGCACGTAATACATCAAGAACTCCTGGGTCGCTGTCAAACCATATTTTTTATACGATAACACTTGTTCGACTCTCACGACAAAGTTGGCGGTAATCAGGGTTCCGTGGGTCCAAGTCGTAATATAACAAAGTTCAACAATACATAGGGTTAATATAAAATGGGAAAATCCTTCTCCTGGAACGTCTACTTCGGGGAAAACCTCCTCTGAATCAATCGATCTTTTACATTAATCATTCAACAAGCATTCCAGGCCCAATAGCTTTCCCTTCTGACCTGATATTTACTTCGGCACTTCTCCAAAACACACATTTGCTTATATCAATTGATATGTCTCACCCAAACCACACTAAAATGCTATTGTTCTCTCGAGAGTATGCATATGCAGTATGTATATATTTACAATAACACGTCCAGTGAACTACTGTTGCCTTAATTTCCTAAAATAACACGAAGAATGCTCTTCTAGATTAATCCCTTACACAAGATACGCTACATAAGCGCTAAGCAATCATTACTAAAATTCTACTTGATCATTTGCTCTTCATTTGCATCTCCCAGTTCTATCTTATAAGTTTTAACCTATTCTACTGCAATCAACTTCTATTATTCGCCAACGACTTACTGACAGTACAAACCAATGCATATTTCTATTTTTGCGCAATTTTAATACATTTCAAAAGGCGTTCACTAACAAACTCAAGCCTTATCATTTTCCGCAGGCTCTCTCTCCGGTTACTTTAAATACACCTTACTCACTAGTCAATTTTATTCCTTCTCACGTACTTATTCATAGATTTTTTTTTTTTTTTTTTTGCCTAAACATAATGGTTTGGGGGCCATGAAACATTACAATTACAATAACAATTCTTTGATTATCAACCAATCTCTGTAAAAATGGGCTTCTAACCTGGTTATCTTGTACGAGAACTCTGATTACGAGAACATGTACGTCGTAAAAAGTATTTAAGAAACTTTAATCTTCATTTTCTAATAATTACACACGCGTTAAAGGGAGTTTAAAATATGGTCAGAACCAGTAGGCATTAATGGTCGTGTCGTACCTTCCAACCAGATATCACTAAAAAAAACAACGACGTGTAAAGATGACTCTTAAAGATCAAACAAAGCTACAAAGGTGGATTACAAAGATTTTGATTCTGAAACCACTCACCACTTGTTGACATGGTCTGACTTCATAGACCAGATTGTTAGTCTATGAGAAAATCTTATCTTTTTCTAAATTTCGGCTTTTGTTTTAAGCCGTTCAAACGTTTAAGATTATCATAACGGGTTTTATTTAAACCTCAAAATGTGCAGACTCATATTTGTGAAACTATACAATAAAAAGAAATCATAAAGTCTTACCTTATATAAAATAGTAAATGCTACCACTCGGGGAAAGCACTTAAAAATTTCACTATTGTTTTACTGCCAGATACTTTTTTTTTTTTTTTTTAAGCGAAACTCTTGCGTAAGAACAGATTTTTTTTTACAGTAACCTGGACATAGGACTTGTTCTTGACATTTTATCTGCAAATGGTAACTAAAGAACGTAGTAGTCAGGACCATGTTCACGCAGAAATAGAAACGTAATCATTAAAATTTCAATTGAATGTGGGTTGCGAAGGTTCCACACCTTGTCTGTGGGCGTATTATTTATTTTCTTGTAGTCACTTGAAACATCGATGTTAGAACTGACTTCAGAATCGAATATTATACGGCGAAAACCCAACCTAAAAGTGTGTACTGTTCAGTAGGACACGATTTTTTTTCGGATGAAGTTACAGGAGAGAAAATTGTGAAATCGAAGCTACTTTCTTTTTTCTAAAAACAAGAGATTTAACTTAGAATTTTCTATTATAAATTTTATAAAATACGCACCTTCGCTATACCCAATGGTACTTTTCTGTATTCAGGCACTGCCGTCTCAATATAGAGACGGCTGTGATTCAGGGGTATAATATATAGTCTTCATCATTCTGAAACCGTTCGCCGTTTTATCGCGAGTCTTACATGACAGACATAATATTCAACATATAAAAATAAGTTATTCTCTGATCACTGTCGATATCATTATTCTAGATAAGGAAAACGAGGGACCAGTCATTAAATGAAGAAAATAAATAAAAAAAAATTCCACGTGCGCCACACACTACGAATCGAACTGGTCTGATTAACAGTTCCAATATTTCATCCTTGAAGTTTCATTTGATATGACTGTGTTTCCAAGGTTGGTATTAAAATATCGAATGGATCAGTCTTGACTAACTCAAGATGAACAGAGTTCGAAATTGGTATCAGATTTTATCATTAAGATAAGCCGAGATACCGTAACTTACATTTGTTTTTCCAAAGCAGGTTGGTTGGCTTGGAGTTTACCGTTATCAGTCAGATGTCTGACAACTGATTTCCTTGCGACCTTCTAGCTCGATCTTTGTTATGATGCAAGCGATGTAGGTAGATATGATTTCGGGAGACATCTTTCGTTGCTGGCCTCCAGTTTTGGACAGGTGACAAGTGTAGGCATGGGATATCGAATATCATTTAAGCTAAGAACATTCTATATTTCTTAAACCATTAATTTCAACCGTGTACGGATGTTATCACGTAAGGGATCGCAAAACCCGGTATAGTTTAGCAGTCAAGAACATTGTAGAGTGTTTGCATACTTTGACTTGAAGGAAATAAACTATTCCAATGACGTTTGCAGAAACCAATACTGCTTTTCGAAATTTCTTTTCCAAACATTTACATATAACGTAGTTGAACTTACTTACATGGATGACGTGATTCCCACTTCAGTTTGTATAAAACACAGCTATCCTTCAGTGTTTCATGCTTAATATGTATGATCTGAACGAAAAATATGAAGACAAAACGTCTAATGCTTGAGGTGTAAGAACAAAGTGTAAACAAATCAACCAGTGTGTAGTTGCATTGTGATATGTGTAACTATTTGACAATCTCATTTAGGTTAATACTAATGATGTACACTAAAAACGTCTCAAAGTGCCAGCAACTTAATACCCGAATAAATCCATAAAGATGGTATTAAAGAACTACAAACATTCAACCAAAAATTACCACCTATAAGACACCTCTAAATAAATGCCAACCCCCCCCTCCCCCCCCCTCTCTCTCTCTCTCTCTCTCTCTCTCTCTCTCTCTCTCTTATATATATATATATATATATGTGTATATATATATATATATATATGTATGTATGTATATATATATATATATATACTGTATACCAGATACCAGCAACATACAACAAAATGAACCTGATTTGCCACTCAAGACAATAAAGGCACACAGGAGTTTACGGACAGTGGTCATTCATCCCTCGATGTTCGGTTAAAGAAGTGAACCCTAATCAAGAGATAATACTTTTTGAATATCGTTTAAATCGTTTCCGAATTACCTAGTCAACGAACTCCAGCTTTGAAGGCACATTATTGTACTGATTAGAGGCCGACACGTCTGTTTTGCTTCTCTTTTTTACCCCACACTTGAATGAAACTAGGCAGCATATTCACTGTTCAGGTGAAATGAAATTCCTCATCTATTCACCTCGAACGTGAGTCATCATGTTGCCAACTAAAAGCGTTACTCACACAGCGAAGTCTGAGAGAGAGAGAGAGAGAGAGAGAGAGAGAGAGAGAGAGAGGGGTGAATTCAGTCAATTCTTTCTAAGAATAAACGTCAATTAGCATAATAGTAGCGATACTGTATTTTACCACGATTTTCTGCGATGAGAAAATTTACTATTCTAAACCTATAGTTTCAAAACACCATCAACATATATAAATATCAATTATTAGTAGTACTACGTCATCGTTAACCGATTGCTATAGCAGTAGATCACAAGGATGAATCGATTTGTAATTAAAATGTTCAATGACTTGGGAGTTCGCCAAGCGTGAAACCAGGCAGGCAAAAAAGAACCCCTTCCCCCGAAAGGCACCGTTTAAACAAACACCAACGACGTCTTTTCCTCCATGAATGAACCCTTCACAATTTTCCCAGAGTTCGCACTTGGTCCGCTTTGAGCATCATTCATCTCGACTTGAGCAAAACTGAGATGATGGAGAGTATGTTGTACATTTATGACAAACATTAAAGATTTTTTCCGCATAAAATTTGCAGGTCGACTCACTTTAGTACAGATTATTACATTACCCCAGTCATATTGACCTAATCAACATATTGCTCCTTGGACACATTTAACAAATTTTACGAGAGAGAGAGAGAGAGAGAGAGAGAGAGAGAGAGAGAGAGATCTTTACAGTCACACGGACCATGTTTATTCTATTCTTATGGCAACCATATGAATACAATTTAAATATTTTAAGACTGGTCTTCAAGACGGTACCACAGCTGCAGATGCGTATTTCGCACAGCAAATAGTTACAAAACCCTCATACATTTACAAACTATCAAAAGGTTTTCACTTAACATAATTTGTATTTCACATTATTTCACACTTACCCCAAAATCAACGCCACACGAGATAGAGAGAGAGAGAGAGAGAGAGAGAGAGAGAGAGAGAGAGAGAATATCCGTCTTCTTGGGCATTGCCTCTTTAATGTTGGCAGGAAATTCCCTCTGCTTCATCTTTCCAGGAACAGGACTCTGGATGGTAGTGTGAAACAAAGAATGTGTGATATTTGAGAAAAACGCCAAAACCTCGTATATGAAAAATATCGAGAAGAAAAGGTCATGAAAGTCTAAAACATTTCTATAATAAAGCATAATTCATGTTACAACAAGTGCCCTACACTGATTAGTGATAGATTAAGAAATTAATTTCTAAATCTATCAGCTGTTTCAGTTTTAGTGTAATTTGATTTTACACCATATTCACTTTGTATAATATCGGGCCGCGACGTTTGTCCTATCAATGTATCAATAATTAACCATTCTATAATTGAAAATCATTACATACGACTGGAGAAAGTTCTATACAAGCTGAATGTTCAACGATATTAACAAATAACCTAATTTTAAGCAAATACATCATTTCATGCACTAGAATTCTTGCTCGATGAGGAACATAAAAAAACAGCAAGAAAAGAATCTCTGAACAAAGTAAATTCGTTAAAAAGAACCTTTATAAACGTTCAACAAAACTAAAAATTCTATTATTTGTCGTTAAATATCTAAAAATTATATTTCAACAAGAAACTTGAAAATCAATTTTCATAAATACAAACGCACCTATGTATAACCGTATCGAAAAAAAAAAAAAAAAAGATACTACAAACTGCCATCGTTTTCCTGGCAAAGGGGCAGGGCCACGAAACGCTGCTCTCATCCATGACAAAGTCTGGCGGTGAACGGAAATGCAACCAGGGGAATCCTTTGCCTGATCGTTGCCTCTTGGAAAAGCTTCTCTCACAGGACACCACGCCATACACAGGACCCTCCTACGCGCCTCTAACAGAAAGGTCAACAAAGATTGGTTTGATGTTGCATTCTTGTCAGTAAACTCGCCCACTCTTGGAGAATAAAAAAGTTATGCCTCAAGGAGACAAATATACCCCTAGTTTCAGGAATGCTTTAGAGAGCTTTGCCATCTAAATTCCTCCAAATCTAATATCACAATATCTCTCCTTCGTCTGTCCAGGTAAAGGAGGCGAACGTTCTGCTATGCCAAAGCCCAGCGAAGGGGGGAGGATGATGACGGTGTACCACGTTATGATCCTCTGGACCGCATACCAATAGAGACCACGCCTCAGGTGCTAACAATTTTAAGTGGTAGGTGGACTGGACTATAGTGAGAGTGGTACTTTAGGCAGGGTACCAGGACCACGGTCTACATACACCACGACCAGGCTCACTCGGTTTCACAATGCCCTCCAGTTTCAAGTCCTGGGCGTAAAGAAACGGCCATTAAATAGGTGCTAACACGGGGGCTGGTGGATCTACAATATTGAAAACGTTCGACAAAAAGGAGCATCTCAAGACTACTTGATTGATTTATTTTGAGTTTTGTGATGCATATTAAGAGTGGGGGGATAAGATACAGAAGATAATTCTACGTCCGAAGAGAATAAAGATATTTTACCTCGGCTGCTTCTAACCATCCCACATCAACATGCGACCCATAGCAATTTGGCAGCCAGTACCAGTTCAAACTACCGTTCTCGGTTGTGCAAGTAGTTTTGAGAAAAAATCCGTCTACTTAGCTATATTTCTTTTTGAGATTCAAGGCCTTGAATGAATTATCATCGAGAAGCAGATTCAGTCTTAGACCACAATTAGTACATTGGTAAAAACAAAGAATTCTTAATACGATAAATTAAGGCATTAAAATGATCAATTACGAGCAAAACGGTGAATTGAATATTTGATGTCGTGAAGTCATGAAAGACGAACCATAAGAACGAATCTAGTACATATGAACTACAATGTAGGGCGGTTCCATCAACAATGACTCGCTTTTAACACACCATGAAGACAACTCTCTCTCTCTCTCTCTCTCTCTCTCTCTCTCTCAGGTACTATACTATATGTATGTATATATATATATATATATATAATATATATATATACACACACACACACATATATATATATATAGAGAGAGAGAAAAAACAATAATATGTTGAGACATTTTATTCAATTTACAACTCTAGAAATTCATTTTATGAACAAAATATACAGCAAAAAGCTCTAACAGTACAGAAAGTATTTTACTTGGCAGTACTCACATAATCCATTCTTCGGAACGACATGTGGTATAACGACACTTTTACCCCGTCTACATCTACAAATTACTTTACTAGCAATATATACTGGAGATATCAAGTTAACAAACTAATATGAGAGAGAGAGAGAGAGAGAGAGAGAGAGAGAGAGAGAGAGAGACTTAATTTTCGTGAGTGCATGATGTGAATATTCTAAGGCTAAGACTTCAAAGTGAAGTAGGTCCCAGGATCACAAGTTATGTCTAAGCCGTTAACAATCCAAATTCCGTGGTTGTGTTCATTACTCAAGGTGTACGTTGGCGCTACATACAATAGGTTCGCTTGGAGAAAACACTACTGCAGACATCTAGAAGAGAGAGGCGAGTCCAATTAAGCGAGTGTGCACCAACGTGGATATCGTGGGAGAAAGCAAAGGTTAGCATGTGGGAACACAAGAAAAAGTAAAAAAGAAATATTCGTGCACACGCAAAAGCCTTGAAGTCTAGAAACTCCAGAAGCAAGCTTCCACGCACTGGGTCACACACACACACAAATCCAGGCACTAAACCAGAACAAAACTTTATTCTGAAATATAAGACCAAAACACATGCCAACAATAAATAAAAGCCAAACAAAAAATCAAACACCACTTTCTTCATTCACAAACACCCACTACAAACTTCTAAACAAAAAGGAATGGGTGGGATTAAACCATGGATAAAAATAAGCATATCATGTGCAAAAACACCTGAGGAGAGAGACATTCGCTCACTGAACTTGCTTTCACTTTCTCCACAGGGGCGTTTCACTTTTGCCCATTTTCTCGGCCAGGGATCTCTGAGGTAGCGCACTCACGTCACAAGATGGCACTGTAACGCCTCTGCTGCCACATATACCAGTGAATGGTTCTTTCATTCCAAGACTCGGACAAGGAAACAATCATATGAGAGAGAGAGAGAGAGAGAGAGAGAGAGAGAGAGAGAAAACGTAAAAGTATTCCATCATTCAGGGAGAGAACGTAAAAGTATTCCATCATTCAGGGAGAGAGAACGTAAAAATATTCCATCATTCAGAGAAAACGTAAAAATGTTCCATAATTCAAATTTAAAATAATAACTTTTCGAAGTCTGACTGTAGACTAGATCATATCTAGTTATGAATATTGATAGCATTGGGAGAGAGAGAGAGAGAGAGAGAGAGAGAGAGAGAGAGAGATAGTGTCCTAGTTTCAAAAGACAGGATGATCGGCCATTTAACAAGAAAACACGACTCCCAACACATTCTTAACAACAAAGTTAAACCTCTAGCCACACGATCAAACACGTACATGATAACTCAGGCGCACGATCATAGGGAAAGGAAGGAAAAGGACGAGCCGAGATGGCGGCCGGAATCAGGCAGCAGGTAAATCTTAGGGGTTAAGAGAGAGAGAGAGAGAGAGAGAGAGAGAGAGAGAGAGAGAAGGGGGGGGTTTGATCAAGGACGTCAACGCTAAAAGGTGAGAAGGAAGTTAGGAACACACTCGTGAGAGTTGAAAGGTGCACACAGCCTAAGAAGGTGATGGCTGACTGATTGGATGTCAATGTGAGAAAGTTACTGTCTTTCTATCAGAGACCAAATACCTCACCCTTGGTCTGTGTCCCTTGTCGGCTGCTTTACTGGAAGTCTTGCTGCTGTCACTCACCTAGAATAAAAATACAACAACAAAGAAAGTTATAACAGAGGCATAAGAGTTTGGGGTCCCTACCATCAATGACTTAAATAAAAATCACAAGACAACATTCAATTTATTATTTTAAAACAATTTTACAATTGCGAATTAAATAAATAAAAATAAACTACAGAACTTTAACTAGACTAAACACTCATGATATAAGACAGGAATTTAAACCATAACGATTTCATGAAGCTTATTTAAACCATACAAAAATAAATTTTAATTCAATATTTACATGACATTAAAGAGCAAGACAACATATACAAAGCAATCAAAAATAAAATGTCCACGACCACAGAGTATGTGATGTTTGGTATTTCCATACATATATATCACTTAAATCTACCCAACAATGATGATAGCCAGTCACGGTAGATGTATACAACCTTGGCCATACAACGATACAGCGTTCATAGGTTGACATGTAATTCGTAGCTCGAGGCTGATATAAGCAATCGCGTGAAATGTAACATAAAACAGGCGTCCCCAAGCCCATTTAGAGTTGGTTGGGCATATGATCACTTTTACCAACATAAATAAAAGCGTTAGAAACCTTTATTGAAAATACCCAAATTCGCAAAAAGACTAAAATAAAAAGTATCAGGAATATCTTTCTTGAACTTCTATAATGATTTCTCATTAAAGAAAAATACCTGAAACATGACCGACGAGTAGACAACAAAACTATATATATATATATATATATATATATATATATATATATATATAATAAGGATATAGATAAAAGGATAACAAATTGAGATAAAGAGCGAGTTTATGCAAGTGTCTACGCAAGCAAACTAAAGGAAAAATAGAGTTCCGTAGCTCAGTGATGTCGGTCTCTTCAACGAGAGAGAGAGAGAGAGAGAGAGAGAGAGAGAGATTGCGAGATTGCATGACTCATCCTCCCAACATTATCTTAAGTGTCTCATTTCCCCCACTGCACTCCTTAACATTCTCCTCCCCCTCCCCCTTCTCTTATCCTTCTCCTCCCCCACGCTCTATTCTTCCCCTAATCCCCAAAGAAGAGAGTCATGGAAAGGACGGAGCAGTGAAGGGGGGAGGGGCGGCTTTGGAAAATGACCACAACTGCTGCCATGAAGCCGGTCTGCTCTGGTCTGGTCTGGTCTGGTCTATCCTAGGCGACCCTTCAACCCCCCAATGTCTTCCTTCTTTCCTCAACATCATTGAACTTCACAAGAATAGAAACCTTTCATCTCGTGAATCCTTTTCCCGAAAGGAGGAGGAGCAGGAGGAAGGGTAGTAGTTCAAAGAGGGAAGAGGAAAGGATAAAGATGGTTACCACCTTTTTGAAAAATATTCGCAAGACAAGATTTTATTGCAATGTATTTCCTTACCTTCGGAAATCTCTATTACATACTTTACCTTTGCGAATTATTTAATTCAAAATATAAGTAATATCAATATGACAAAAAGATAAAAAATAAACACTATTCCACCGACCCACATGCGGGAGTTCAAAATAAGAGATCTCAATTACCAATATGAAATAATGGACTCCTCTTGTAAGTTTTATGTATACATCACACTGAACGCTTAAAAAAAAAAGACGCCAATCCAGAATTACTCGTATCCAATGAATTAATTGAATCACAAAGTCCGTTCGTTGTTTAGCACAATAAATAAAGTAAAAAGAAGATAAAACGAACTCGAGCTAAGATAGTCCATTATCAGTGAATTATCAGCTAAAAACACTCGTTAACCGGCATGTTATACAATTACTTTATTTATTTATTTATATATACATACATACATACATATATATATATATATATATATATATACTTTTTAATTTCTCATAAGACCACATTTCAAAGGGGAAGGTTTTGCAGATGATAAACATACCAATCTGATACCTTCATCAAAATACAGCCCATCTATTTTCATGAGAGAGAGAGAGAGAGAGAGAGAGAGAGAGAGAGAGAGAGTATATGTGTACCTGCATAATACTGTGGGTTCAAACTCCATGGGTGTGCAATTACCTCATCCCCTGTGGACGATAAACCATTTTACTTATTCGTTATTGAATGCAATGACACTGACTCCGAATTCGGAATTGAATACAAGATGTGTCATCGAGTTAAAATTTCACCCTAAAACGCCCATGGGCGTTGCAGCTTGGTTTATCCGGTGGGATATCAGTAAACTTTTCTAGTTTGCGCTTAAGTGTGTTTGTGGGGTAAATCGTGAAGGTACAGATGACTGGAAGTAGGCAGATAGGTTAAGATTGTGAGTGAAACAAATGACGGACGTACAGTTGGACACAGGAATCGCTAGCACACCTACCTCAGAACTGCACCTTGTCACACCCTTGCTTTCCGGCAAGTAACCAAACAGTTAGCGTAAGAAGAGATGGCAGAGACGTGGGTGGGGGCTAAACACAAGAACTTGCCGCACAAAGCAAGGTGTGCTATAAATTCATGTGTGCAATTGTACATTCTCAGCCAAGTTATAATAAAAAGGAGATTGAGGCAAGAAGAATCCATCCAACTCCACTTTTAATTTATGGTAAAATTGGACGACAAAGATTGCTGGTTTCAATGAGTGTATTGAAAGATTAGGAACTACGCTTTCATTGTTTTAGCAGATGTATTTAATCTTATAACGTTTACACTTATGCTGGGGGATAGATTAAATTTAATTTAACGACATTTTGTCTATCACACTAAGTACTGGCTTACAAGCTTTGAACCTTACTTTTGAGATCAAAGTATAATTCTACACATCAGCGAAACCTTTTTGAAAATGTTCTAGTATACTCTCCGGCTGCTTAAGAAGGTCTCCTATGACTTGTCCGATATGGACAGACCACTTCAAGCCATCATATATGATGACTCGCAAATATTTTATTTCATCTATCGTGAAGGTATTCCCGTCAGGCTCAAGGTAATGACTGTGATTTCTTAGCAAATTGTGTGTACTGGTTTTCTTGTTCCCATTGAAAAGTTTTTATTTTCCTTGTGCCCATAAATAATTTATTTTTTTCTTTTTGAAACGAGCGTCGTCTGCAAATAAGGATAAGAATTATGCAGGTTGTCATCACCAATATCACTAATCCTTATCATAAAGAAAAAAAAAACTACAGAGGACCAGTTTCCTACAGGACCTCACAGATGATAGTTTGGATATTATTATTAAAATTATTGAAACTACTATTACCTCTATCACACGAAGGCTCGCGCAGGTCCACCTACCTGTCCTCCTAAAGATTCTGCAGTATAATATAAAATTTACAACCTTCCTTACATCTTATATTGTCAAGATAAACAGATTATATTCAGCTATCCAAACAGAAGATTCTGTCTGCTATGGTTTGGAAGGAAAGTCATCAGTCAGGTATTCGACTACTGCTTTCCTTATGAACTTCTCAAAGATCTTTTTAAAAGTCAGTATGATTTTTGGAAATTTTTCGTAGTTTGGCTTCGGTACTGGTGAAGCAATTTCACACTTAAGATATACCCAAGGCCAATATTGGCCTTGGGTATACCTGTAACGTCAATCAGTGTACGTTATTTCCGCCACAAGAAATAGATAGTTTCTCCAGTTTCCTTTTGAATAATTTCAGATGAACTGTAAGAATTGGTATAGTATAGTCTGGTCTGGCTGGTGGTGAGATCATTTTAAAATAAATACAATAATCTTCAATGTCGGAAGTCTAGTGTCACTAGGGTCGAAAAAAAAAGTATAATCATGTATCTTCTGATTCGAGCTATGTACCAAATATATGAAGATGGAGGTGGAGGGAGGAGGAGATGCTGTGGGGTAAGAGAAGAGGGATGTGGAGGTGGGATGATGGGGAGGAGTGAGTGATAGGAGTCTGAAGGGGAGGAGGCAAGGGTAACGAATTTAGTCCTTAATTTGCAGTTGTTGAAGGGGTGCCCTATACGTATTAGTTGAATTTTACATTAATATATTAGGTGGAAGTTATTCCAATGTTTCTGTCTTGATGTAGAACATTATTATCAAATGTTATTAAGGTCACGTGATAAATGGGACAATAACCTTATCTTCGCCAGAGAGAGAGAGAGAGAGAGAGAGAGAGAGAGAGAGAGAGAATTTCTCGAGCGTGCGCAAACAAAAAGTCATTTATGAGTGTATTTGTGAGCGACAGGTTTTGAAGGCGAAGAGAGAAGGCAGAGACGGACTTGGTGGGTTCGGGGGTGTCAAGGGAGCCCTCTGTTCCATTTCCATCACTACTGCCACTTTAATGCAATCTCCAGGGGACGTTCACACTACACAATCGTGCAGTATACCAACTTGCATCCTGGCCAGAAAAACTGAGTCACATTAAAGCTCTTGGTGCTTTCATCCTCGTTACTACCTCCAGACAATACAGAAATGATGTAATGCAAAAGGGATAAGTTTTAATCCACTGCCACGTGCTTATTAACACTATATCAAGTAACTGGAAAACTAAATCACTAAGAGATCCATGATTTTTCAATACCCATGAATTGTGTAAGTGCGTGTGTACAGAAGTTATAAAATAAGAATATTCCCAAAAAATAAGAGTATCTCGATAAGTGCTCTCCAGTTACAAAAAAAATAAAAAATAAAAAAAAGGACCTTAAAAATAGCTCGCACCTACCCTCGCCTCAGTCGACGATTTCATAAATATGATGGGTCAACCTTTGACATTTTGGGATGTCAAAGGCACAACACGCGACTATCGTTCTTCATATAGTACAACCCAAACAATAGCAGCGCCAGAAATGGCCAAATTACGGGGTCTCCAAAATCAGGGATGACGCCAAAAGCCGTAACAAACAAGACGTTGAAATAATTGGACGTCTCTAAAGAAGGCACGAGGATAGGCATCAAAATACCCTTCTCTGACGCGACTATTGTCATGGCCTCGGAGACACGATGCCACAATAAGCCACATGAAATTCAATGAAAGCACTTTATGTCATTTAAACTAAATCCATCATGCCGAGTGTTTTTTTTTTATCTTGCTTTAAGATGCATCTCTCTCTCTCTCTCTCTCTCTCTCTCTCTCTCTCATATATATATATATATATATACAGTATATATATATATATATATATATCATCCAACTAGATTATTTGACCTTAAAGGACAAATACCCTTACACTACAAAACATCAACATAAGAGGAAAATAGGTATAAATCCTTAAACAACTACAAAGAAAAACTACAAATACACGCGTGTTTATCTTCCACCCAAGAAGCCTAACAGCTCAAATTATCTCATAATATCATAGTGACCTATAATGTTAACATCCAGCCTCAAGAAGGCAATTTTCATACAGCGCCAGGCAGCTAATATGTCTTTAAACAGCAACGATCAACCGTATCGTCTGCAGATCGCCGAACATATCGGTGAAAGAGGACTACTTCGTATCATGGAACAAGCTCAAAGGAAAGCGGTTCGGTGGAGCAGCAAGAGCCTGAATACCTTCATTTCCTCTCATATCAAACGCTTCAAGTATCACATAATGGGGCAATATCGAAACCATCCTCGGTAGCATACGATGTCCTGTCCCACGGGGGATAGTTTCCAGTCTTATTTATATGTTTACCAACAAAGGACTCATGACCTGGCCCTATCAGACATACGAGAAAATATCATAATACACAGAAACAATAAAATTCTTCAATGGGTCCAAATTTGTCCATCGGGTCCGACCAATAAACTGATTTAGGTAGAAACAGCATTACCACATAGCACAAAAGAAAATCCAGGGTCTTCATAAAAGAAACGTGATAAACAAAGACAAAAGAATTTCTTTCAAAGAAACATGTCTGCACTATACAAACGCTGACAATGACGTGTAAAGACAAATTACACACTATTACTTAATAACATATGAAATATTACAGCATTTTTAAATCTCCAAGTAAAGAATCAAATTAATGTAAAGAAGCTCGTCGGCTTAAGTCTAATTTTTGAACTATTAATTTGTCAATGTTAAAAACTCTCTCGATAGTGTGAAACCATCAGATTTGTGATAGAATACTGTAAGAAGTATTTAGGAACGTGAGTGGAAGTTCGACTATCCTAACATAAAGAAAAAGATAAGCCGCCGATATGTACACAGGGAAATAAGTTTTACTCCATTTCTATAATTCTTACAACTTCAGTAGCATTCCATTGCCTATACAGCTTTACTCTTTCACTATTCTTTCCAACCTGCGTGTCATTCACTGTCAAGCAGCAAACCGGCTCGACCCTTACTTCTCAGGCGATCAATACAAGCATATATCATAATGCTGTTCAAGCATACTATTATCCTTCGGAGAAACCGCTACTCATTTTGACAATCATTCGGAGTGCAACAGACAGGGCTTTAAAATGGACGCTTTCTAGCATATATTCGTGATGACAATGCAGCATATACTACACATCTTGAAGAGTTTCACTATTCATTTTTCCTTTCTATTTCCTTCATTTGCAGTTAAGAAAAAGTCGTTTATATGCATCATTAAACATGATATAAATGGAGAGAGAGAGAGAGAGAGAGAGAGAGAGAGAGAGAGAGAGAGAGAGAGAGAGCGCTGTCAATTCCGTGAGCTGCCCTCCTATAATCACTAGAAGAGCGATTTCCCCCACAGACAAGTCAAATTATTAAGATCCACTACCAAAAAAAATTCCACTTTCACTCTGCTCATACCTATTCCAAATTTCACTGGGAGAACAGAAAACGGTAGGGGCCCCAAATTTTTAACTTTAAAGATTATTAGGTAATAGGTTGGCCAGGGCACCAGTCACCGGTTGAGACACTACCGCTATTGTGTTATGGGGTCCTTTGACTGGTCAGACTATACTACATTGGATCTTTCTATCTTGTTACGGTTCATTTTCTCTTTGCCTACACATACACCGAATAGTCTGGCCTATATGTATATATATTCACATCTTTCCTTATATACCTGACAACACTGAGATTACTAAACAATTCTTCTTCTCTCCAGGGGCTAACTACTCCACTGTAATTGTTCAGTGGGTACCTTCCTCTTGGTAAGGGTAGAAGAGACCCTCTAGCTATAGTAAGCAGCTCTTTTAGGAGAAAGACACTCAAAAATCAAACAATTGTTCTCTACTCTTGGGTAGTGCCATAGCCTCTGTGCCATGGTCTTCCACTGTCTTAGGTTAGAGTTTTCTTGCTTGAGGGTATACTAGGGCACACTGTCTTATTTCTCCTCTTCTTTCGTTGAAGTTTTTATAGCTTATAGGAAATATTTATTGTAATGTTGCCACTGCTCTTAAAATATTTCCTTTTTCCTTGTTACAATCCTCACTAGCTTATTTCCCCTGTTGGAGACAGTGGACTTATAACATCTTGCTTTTCCAACTAGGGTTGTAGCTTAGCAAGTATCCAGATGAATTATCGTATTAATAGCGCATTCCAAATATATTCAAAACGTGGAGATTTCTATGAACATCAGTACTAGAAGTAAAAATTTAACAAAATGTACTCAGTAATGTACAACAAATTTGATTATAATCCTTGCATTTATTAAGATCTGTCTTCATTGGAACTCCTTTTAAACCTCCAGCCTCTCATTAAATAATGTTAAGCTCAACAGATAAGACCAATCCAAAACTGGTCAAATCCACTTCACTTATCCACTAGATTGCATTAACAACACAATGATTCATCAAACAAGCTATTTCCAGAAGACATTATTGTTAATCGCTTATTCATTATGTGGAAGGTCATAAAAGATGAAGATAGTGAAAAAAGAAACTATTCTTGGTTGTTTAAATGCAGTTTCTCCGCGTGAGCCCCAACTACGACTTGGGGAAGGAAGAAGGAAAAGAAGGTTCTAACTCCAGAAGGACACGAAGGCTCAAGTTCAAAACAAGAGGATTTGTGGGGAGTAAACAAGAAAAGATTTCTCTAAACAAACCTATGCCACTGTGTCGTCACAAATTGTATATCCTCAGCTGATCGATAAAGCTTTTTCAGTATCTCAGTCACACACACACTTATGCTATTTCTTTTATTTAAGATAAATAAACGTCTTGAAACAGAGTTTCACTATGGGAAAATATAAAGCACAATTCTATCATGACAGAAAGCGACCAGAGTTTATTCCGTTACAAAATGTGGGTAATAAACTAGACCCCAATAGTAATTTGATTCTGGGAACCGTAGCAAACTGTACACACGCAACTACAATCCACCAAACCGTCTAAGGCGAAAGACTTTCAATTAGTATGAGAAATACAATGTATCGGCCAGAGACATGGATCCCTGCAAAGCCAATAAAAATTTTACCAATCTTTTCAAGAAAATTACTAATATTTTCCATAAGTTATAGCAATATCCATTTAGGGTGGGAAGCTTATTTCAAGAGAGATTGTGGAGCTAATATAATGGTCCGTTGAGAAATTTACTTTGTCCCTCATTTATCAAGTGTTAATTTCATACTTACTATAATATAGTAAAGCTGATGTCAGCAATGACTGCTGCCACTGTGCGAGTTAGAAGGGGGGGGGGGGCGGGAATAAAAGCAAATCCCACTTCCCTAACAATACCTTCCTTCAACTATACCTCATCCAAAATATTGTCACATGATTAAACAAAGCTTTCATTGCTTCAAATCATCCCGAGACATTCAAATGAAGAATTGAATATCAAACTTCAGTGGAATGATACAGCTAAAAAAAAAATCGGACCACAGCTTAATTACTCAAGATATGAATTATTTATGACAAGAGATACAGGCAGACTGGTGAGTAACGTATGCATAAGTTGGTTTGACTAAACTAACTCTTCCTTTATAAAAATGACTTGTCCTTGTCATTTAAATATCGTTAATTCCCCATAATTTCTGGGGGTTCTAAAAATTAATATTTTGCCTTTAAATGTCTTTACTTTTGCGAAATGCAAGAGGAAAACAAAGCTAAGATAAAATTTGAATAAAAAAGCTGATTAATCAGAGTAAGAACCGTAATCGGGAAGACAGCACATCAACGTTCAAGAAACAAGCTATATTAAATAGTAGTGAGAATAAAGATGGCTGTGACAATCAGAGATTACCTTTCGCGCTTTTCTCCCAATACCGTTATATTCTAGGGTTAGCGTAACACAGTATTAAATATTGGAAGTTAGTACAAGAGCTAACATAGCACATGCTAATTTCTCATACTCTCTAAAACTAACATAAATACCATGTGACACCAATCAGTAGTATTATTCCTCTGCTGACCACATCATCATGGGGGCTCCACACCTCCGTTAAGTTTTACAACAAAACTATTTCCTACTTGAATTCTAAATAATTTGTGACATACTGACCATCGGAATGTCAGGTACCTGTCATTTTTATTTGGTCAATGACGTATGCTGGAAAGACACCAGTGATATCCATATATATATATATATATATACATATATATATATATAGATATATATGAGAGAGAGAGAGAGAGAGAGAGAGAGAGAGAGACAGACTTATCTCCCGTATCAACACCTTTCCAGGGGGTGCGTGATAGGATATTTCTCAAGAATGTAAGAACGACCTGGATGACTAATGCAACTGTTATGTACCTAGTTGCTACATCCAGCACCGTCCAAAAACCAACAATATACTCACATAATAAAAGTACCTCCTCTACTGAAGTAAAGGACCACAATTTAATATCTCCTTTCAATAGGTAGCTAACTCACGTGGATGAATGTTATTCCATATTAGAATATATATATATATATATATATATGTGTGTGTGTGTGTGTGTGTGTGTGTGTTATATCGTGTACATTCTATGAAATGAATACCAATACACTTGCTCATTGATAGCCGGGCCGCAAAGGGGACGCTCAGAAGTGATGAAAGAAGTCATGAGGACAATAGAAAAACCTACTTCCATAAGCAGTGATTCTGATCAACAACACTGACGCAACCAACTACAAGCACAAGCAGTATGACGGTGACATTCGAATCTTTCCATCGCATCTTCGACAACGCCTTCCGCTACTTTAGGTGCTAATGTCGATCCAATGATTATTCCTGAAGCGAAATCAAATACTACAATTTGACTTTCCAATCTTTTAGTAATACTCATCAAACTTATTTTTCTCTATAAACAAAATGAAACACTGCAGCCATCTACTTGGAGTCTTGATGTTGAAGACCTTCATTAGCCAATTACATGTTATTTCCGTGATCTCATTCATACCAGCTGTAACTGGTATGAACCTAGTAGACCAAGGAAAAGACCCATGATATAAAAACAAGGATGGCTAACCACAATTACTCAACCATTTTTTAATCCAACGCTGATGTGAACTTAAGTTTTCAAAACAAAAATTTCTTGTTTGCACAGACCGTTGCTTTTTGTCATATAATTCAGTTAATTCCCACCAAGAAAGGCTTTCCATCCTTTAAATATAACTTTGAATGCCTATACAGAATCACAAGCATGACTCAACACCGGTTATGTCGTTCAAGGACAGAGCTGACATTAGGCGGCCAATTCATGTACACTTTTGGAAGTCCTAGATAGTCCAGGCATCCTGGATTAAAACTACTTTCATGGAAATCTTATCGAAAGACCATGATATAGTCTAGCAATAAAATGTACTCGCGTTTTAAATAAAAAAAATCTCTGATAACAACGAAAGTAATTTACAATTGCTTAATATCAACTTTCAGAATGAAAACAGTCAGCTGTGTCGCAATACGTGGCAATGAAGGTTGCAATGTACCTTGACAGCAATGATAACCGAAAAAAAGGAGAGGAACTTTATACAATCACTGGTTGTCGTCTATCGAATAAAAGCATCCCATTCGCAGATTCCATCAGCGAAGAGTTCCCTCCTAATATTACAATCGTAATGGCGGTACTTGTCGAGTCCTTGAGAATTTGATAAATGGAAGGAGGAACTGACGATTTCACAAGAGGAGAGTGACGGCCCATGGTGTGAAGCAAAAGTGGAAGGGAGGGGGGGGGGGTTTGGAAGAGGTGAGGTAAGGATGAGGGGTCCCATGAGGTGTAGGAGATCGAAGTGAAGCATGATGAGAGAGAGAGAGAGAGAGAGAGAGAGAGAGAGAGAGAGAGAGAGGGGGGGGGGGGGGGTAAGTTGGTGACGTTAATAACCGGATGTGTTGCTGCAGGTGAGACAATGTGGCGGAGGAGGAAGACTCATCATCCTCCCCTTTTTATTCGTCAATAAACCAATTCCTCTCAACACAATTTCTTTATGCTAAGAAATGACACTTCAGCCTTCAATGTTTCCCGATTACATGACGTAAACTTTTAAATTTGGCAAGATACGGCATTTTCTAGAAAACTCGAAGTAATTAGAATTGTTGTATATACAAGCACTGACGCACTGCCATATAGGATTCGTGTGGAAACACGCAAATACATTCCCAATTACACACACACCTTATATATATATATATATATATATATATATATATATATATATATATATATACACGCGCGCGTGTATGCGTGCGTTTGTGTATCAAAGTAAGTGCATTTAAAAAAGCTTTAAACATAAAATGTGTTACAACTTCCGGCAGTCATACATACCGTGCACGGTTTTCTGTGAGAAAAAAATGAATCGCGGAAATGACAACACAGGAAAACGCAATGATAAGCAGAGAGAAAGAAAAAAAAAACTGCACCGTAAAATGAATTCTAGTTTGTCTCATTTGAAAAGAATGTGCATTCGGGTGGCGGAGAAAATGGCGTGCCAGATAGGTGCGTGAATCTGATGTTCAATTATACACGATGGATATTCGGTTGAAATGTGATGTGAAAGATTTATATATGCATGTCTGTTAGTTACTGAGAAATGGAAAGCAAAGATGATGGCTGAAACATACCCATGGAGCAAAAACAAAACCTACGCTAGGATAAAATAATATCTTTGCAATTAGGAGTAATCCTTTCGGAAAGAATTTGAAAAATAAGCAAAATCAGCCACCACAAATAAAGAACTGCTGTCTAACCCAGCAGATCACAGGAGAAGCATTTGATTATTAGTATTATTACTTCTACTAGAAAAGCAGGATGCTATAAGCCCAATGGCTCCAACTGAGAAAAATAGCCCAGTGAGGAAAGTAAACATAGAAATAAACAAACTACAAGAGAAGTAATGAACAATTGAAAAAAATATATATATTTTAAGAACATAACGTGACTGTTATTACATAGCGGCCTTGAGTGATCCAAGACCTCCAGCATAGCCAGGAAATCCTACACTTCCTGACAAAAAGTAGCTATTTACTCCTTTCGCAAGAACATCCAATGTTCATGTTTCTACCACACCTCAAGTGCAATTATCTAAATCATACAGCGGTGTATACTACCCATAATCTTACCGCCATTAGGGGAATGAAAGATGGTAGAAACTGGGTTTTACATCTATCCATATATGAGGGCTAACAGGCTTATTTTTGGAGCATTTTATATAGAATTGAGAGCGACCTAAATTTATTATAAGTTCATTAGCAAGGCATTCATTATTGGGCCATAATGTTGGAACTGATAAAAAGTATTTTACGCAGTGATAAACTACCAAATTTAACATTGAATGAAATGGTATACAGTAACTCTGTCTTTCCAATTATACATCACCTGATTTGTTTGCTTCGATATAACATTAGACGAAGACAAAAAATCAACAAATACACAAAAGGAGAATTCTATGCAAAAACCACGTTGCTTCACGCTCTGATTGAGAACAAGACCATACCGACAAAATGTACATGGAAAAAAAAAATAAAAACCCGGGTTAAGAAACGTTCCGCCAGCAAACCCTTTAAAACTCTCCTATTGTTTACCCTCCAATCCATTAGGGAACGCATATAATACCACACTGTCCTTCACGAGACCTTTAAAAATATCACGTTCTGCTTCCCATGTGACTGCGACATTTGGAGAGAAAGAAAAAAAAAACGAAAAAATAGGTATGACAGAAAAACAGAATTGCTTACCATAAAGCCACGTATTTGCAAACCACAAGTTCCAGACAACTTAACTAATCACAACTGCAATAAATCTCAGTAAATTTCCTAAGGCGCTATATGATTTACACTAAAATAGCCGTTTTGACCTACGAACAAATCTTCCAGCGCCAAATGCGTTGCGTTAAAAACAAATCTTCCAAATGCTGCTGTTTTGCCTTACAAATCTTCCAGTGACAATTGTTTTTACAAACAAGTAATCCCGTACCGATGGTTTTTCCATACAAACAAATCTCCAGTGTCAACTGACACTCGGTCTATATCACTTTTCTAGCACTGTTGCAACGGTAACTGCGCGGACACCAATTTCAATTTGCCTCCTAATCCTTTTCCAACCCATTAAAAACCACATTGAAATGCTTCAGAACCACCATAATAACCAAGGCGGATTTTTAATTGAATAAACACGGAATTACGGCAATTAAAATACAACACCATTTAAAAACGTTCCTGGTCTAGATTATATATATCTATTCACAATATATCACCTATTATAATTATTACGATTATGACTAAAGCAACAACCGAAAAAAAAGTAAATTCCAAAATCTACAATAGAATTACTAAATATATCATATTATATAAGAGATGATTGACAAGCTTTTGAAACAAGACATTTTTTCATCTGCTCAACATAAAACATCAGCACGAAGTTTACCAATTCAATTAGTTGACTGTAAAGACCATTCTACAATTTGATCACGGCCAGAATAACATCTCTAAAATATTGGGTTATACAAAGTCTTGATTTTAAATAAATGGCAGGACTGATACAACTGACTGCAATGCAAGTTCTGCCTGACAAATTGTATGACAAGTTGCATAACCTGGGACGATCAGAAGGATAAGGGTGAACAAAATATGTATTCTTATACAGCATGAAGAAACTTGATAGGACGATGTTGCTACTGATATACTAATATATATATATATATATATATATATATATATATATATATATATATATATATATATATGACAGAATTTAATGATTTCCATTTCCACTTACGAGTGATTCAAGTATATTAGAAAAATATTGACAAATTTTCTTAAGTTTTCGTTCCATTTATTTTAATACATTTTTGACAATACAAGAATTGCAGCAAAAAACAAACAACCAAAAATATCGACGTCAACCAGACCGAAATAAAAACATCAAATTACAGCTGACTTCTTTAGAAAATAGATGTTACTTAACACTTATTTAGCTGCTACCTTTTGAACATGACTTCAGTGAAGTAAATTTAAACGGTTAGAGAGAGAGAGAGAGAGAGAGAGAGAGAGAGAGAGAGAGAGAGAGAGGTACCAATTCACCTTGACGTATCAGTTTCGCGCTTTTGTATCCTCTTACCCAAACAGTCAGATGACCTCCGGTTAGCGATACCCAACGAGGCACAGATGTAGTAGGCGGATGCACATTTGTTTGGATCATCATCTTTATCATCATAGCAATTATTAAAAAACATTTGAACCCATCATTTTAAAAACGAATTAGACCTCTTGCCTTTTTTAATAGAAGAAAGATCGACTAACATGATAACACAATATTAACATTAACATATATAATTGAAGCTATGTTTCCTCAGAGAGAGAGAGAGAGAGAGAGAGAGAGAGAGAGAGAGAGAGAGAGAGAGAGAGAATATTACTGAGATTTTAACCTCGTGCATGAGACCGAGGCAGTAGGCCAGGGTGAGCAAGGTGTCTCTGGAAGGTAAGATGGTTGGGGGGGGGGGGGGAATCAACCACTACAACAAACCACGCCATTGTTCCCCCCTCCACTTTAACAATGATAAAAAAGCTTCCCCTGTTATTCCCTCCGGCCCACTTCAGCGCCCCCCCCCCCCCCTCAAAAAAAAAATTCAATCTATCAAAAAGCTGTGCTTGTGTTCAACAATAAATAATAGTGGAACTTCTTAAACTCCGCGTTTTAAAATATAATATCAATAAAACTGTTGTGTAGATTTAGTCAAAGAAAAAAATATTCACACGTATACCAATAGCAGTTAAAATCCAATAATGCAAAAATAACTTCAATAGTGCATGTGAATGAATAAATGAATTTAATGTGTGTACACACACATACATATATATACATATACAATTATATACATATATATATATATATATATATATATATATATACATATCAAAGGGTGAAATATCAATAGACGGCGTTTTAAAAGCTGGCGAAATCATGATGATCTGGTTTATTGATCCATAAGAAAACTGGTGCGGTATCAAAACCCCCTCAAAGTGGAGAGCAAGACTGGTACCCCCACCGCCAGACATCATGCACAAAAGGAATCGGACCACGGTTGCGAATATAAATCGTGCATGCAAGCAACGCGAGGTGCTCGGGTGAAAGTGCGAGACGTGCATGGTGTGACCCAAGAGAGATGATAATCATAAGTATGAGAAGATAATGCAGATTATAAAAGATTAAAAGATTTTTATTTTCAATGTAGTGTTGAAATAGATAAGAACGATGATGACCACAGTGTTAAGACGTAATGATCACTAGAAGTAACAACTGTGCATAATTCTATCGAGGAGCCGTAATGATAAAATTATTAGACCTGAGAAGAGATAAATCTTGAAGAGCAACCCTACGAGAAGAGGATACTTCCAAGAAATCGCAAAAGCGAGGTATCTATTCTACGAGAAAAAAAGCTATTTAACAACAACAAGGACTACATATAGAAGCTCAAAGAAGGATGTGTGATCCACAAAAAATATATGTGGATACATAAAGACTTGACAACTACATCTCTTGCAAGAGACGGAAAAAGATGTGCGGGAGAAGCATATAATGTTCTATTCTTTACACTACTGTTGTAATCGTAATTTAGCTATTTCCTTTCTTCACAAGTAGTTTAGGTTAGAAGTGATGAGATGGCAGGAAAGAAAGGGTGCTTAGGGTTACCAAGACCTAATCCGACTGCAATAGCTACAGTAGTAGCGGTAATAGAAGTAGCAGCAGCAGTGAAAAAAAATAGCAGTTGGTTTGTAATGGCAACAAACCAACGGGACTTACCCAGGGGGGATTGTACCAAGGTTTGTGGAAGCGAGCAGGGCCGTGTTGAAGGTGCACCTTGTGGGAGTGTGGGCGTGGCTCAGGCATAGTATTGGTGGGCGGTGTGGGCGTGGGGCCTGGAGGACCCCGGGTGGCGGCCAGCATCGGCGCTCACAGCAGCCTTACACCGCCAATGTACACCTGCTGAAGAACACTTAATCACAGCTGGCTCGGATGACCAGCTGCGACCGGAGAGACTGAGAAAGAGAAAGATGTGTTCTTCCTTTGCCTGTCTTCTTTCCGAAGGTTGGAAATTTCGCTAAGGATTTATTGAGGAAATTCGACCCCTTCTCGTGACACAGCAGACCTATGGCTCCATATACAAGCAGTCAAGGCAGATCTTCACAATCTTGCGGGTGTCTCCTCGTGTCCTCCCCTTATAACTAGTGACAATATATTCAGAATATCAAAATTAAAGCGTTTTCTGATATATAATTCAACTAGGCGATTGCATGTAGTTCACTAGTTCTGGGAAGTGGAAGAAAAAACAACTTATCACGAGTAGTGAAACATTCACCACATTCTTAGCATATGTCCTTTTTGATAGATGCTCCAATCACTTAAACACTAAATTATCACAGTTAAACAGGAATATCAAAGTTCGTCTGAAAAATAAAAATGGTCAGTTCTTTAAATGACGAAAAATCTTGCCTTCAATATGGTCCTAATTGTCAAATCAAAACACAGTATAACACGTCAATACAGCTTTTGTCAAGTCTTATAAGATAAATAAAAACAGAAATGTCTTAAGTTATTAATACATTCTATGGTAATTCGCGAATACAACCATCTGTCAAAACACTATTTGAAGTATTTTCACAATGCACAATAAAACTAGCCACGAAAAAATAAAAAATAAAAACACTGGCCCTCTTTAAATAGTCACTTTCAATAAAAAAAAAAATCAAACTTAATTACGCACAGTATTCACATCCAAACACACTTTAAATATAATACACCAAAAGGAGTCTAATAAAATCTATTGAGTATTGCCGACTTGTTCCCTCTTCCAGTAACGGTCAGAAACTTTGTACCGAGCACCGAGACCAAGCAGGAAAAGATCACCAGTTGCAGGAACGTGTGATTCTAAACCGAAGTAACTGACATAATGGTCAAGTCGTTTCTAAAACAGGTGTTCATAGTTGAAAAAAAAAACACACACTTGCCTTTCCATATATCTGAAAGAAAATACCAATACATAAAATCTTTCCTTTACTACAGAAAAGTTTCATTACCTTACCTCACATAAAGCCTTCGATGGCTATTTTTCGTCAGCCATGTAAAGAAAAGGATACAAAACCACTCTGGCTTTTTTTTTCTACGAAAAATAAAAAACATATTACCTTAATCCACATGAAATAGCCTTCAAAGGCTATTTTTGATTAGCCATGTATAGAAATATACATAAAAATTAACGATACTAGGATATCTTATAAATCCTTTAAACTCAAGTTCTACAAACAAAACACCTTCTTGGTTTAGATACGAAAGTGTTCGCAGACCATCGGAAAAAAATCTCTAACTAACAGAAAAATCAACCTTGCAACTGCTCTCGAACAATAAAACATGGGAGAGACGAAGGCGAGAGTCTGGAGGGGAATAACCCTTATGTTATTATCTACAACAACGACGTCGACAGGGAAAAATTGCGATGACTCAAGTGACGGCAAAGGTAGCGGTTCAGGAGGAGGAGGATGAACGAATGGGTGTGGGGAAGGATGGGGGAAGGTAGGATGAGGAATATGAGGGGAGGGGAAAGGGGGAGGGGGGGGAACCACCAAGGGCGTTCACGGGAACAAAGTGGAGTTGAACGTCCTTTCCCGCCCCTAATCATCATCATCATCCTGGTGACGAATATCGCTTATACCAAAGCGTCACTGTAAAAACATCTCATCAAATATACAAAGGACAACTTGATTTCTTAATTTGATCAATTATATTTGGAGGATTCCGCTTCGGCAAGGACAAAGTTAGTTTGTGGTTCTGTGACAACCATGAGGATGGTTGTCCTCTGGTAAGCTTCAATTATGAGGAAATGTCGTCACATAAAAATCCAAGGAGGCCTATACAAAGACATTGGAAAATGGCACAATCATCAAGATTTGAGAGAGAGAGAGAGAGAGAGAGAGAGAGAGAGAGAGAGAGAGAGATTTTCCATTTTGTGATTTTTCCAGAATCTAGAAATAAATGACTTATCTTTTGGGGAAAATGAATACCATAAATTATTTTGTATGATAGTATCCTTTAATTTCCAAACTTTCACAGTATGAAAAAATACGACAAACTTCAGGAACATCCCTTTATTCTCGTGTAAATACAAAGAGCAAAATTTCATCGTACGAACCAAACACACAACGAGTGCAAATTGTGTATAAATTGCAACGGCGTTTCCCGTCTTACTTAAAAAATCTCATCTATACACCAGCTCTGTTATCGAAGTTATAGAACTTTATCAATACTCCTTTATTTACTATCTAAAGAGATCAAAATCAAATTTCAAAATTATGTTCTCAATTCTGACTTGACAATTATGCCCACTTGAATACTTCATTTGGATTGCACCATACACAAGTTTAACCAGAAAAAAAGAAATTGCTTGAAAGGCAACAACCTCACATTCTACTTCATCAACGAACGGGAACAAACCTTGAAAGACTAAAAATTATTCAACTTTTCAAGATTAAATCCGCCCCCCCCCCCAAAAAAAAAATGTGATACATTTGTAGCAGAAATATAAAACAATATAAAACTCATTTTGAAATGAAGAAAAATCACTCTACCATTCCGTTCTCAAGGTGAACTTTCTTTTTCCGAACCTTCTTCCCGCGATCACAGGAGACCAGAGACTACTGAGTAATGTTGGTGTTACGACTCGTCTTATCTCAATCCTTGTCAGATGTTGAACTTATCATCAACCCACTTGTGCTCGTCGCCATGAACTTCCTTATCTTTACAATAGTGTAACGTCGACGCTCTCATAAACAGTGGCACCTACTTATTCCACAATTTACGGCGCCTTTCCTAATACTGCAGCAGGAGAATAGATGCAACCATAAAACTTAATAACTAATATTACAACTGAAAATAGAATATCTGAATTCCTGGATGAATGGATTTGGGTTATATGGTTCCGCTGGCGGATGGGAAACCATTCAGCACCCATGTAAATTAATATATTCAACAATTGTAAAATAACAATTCGACACAGTGAACAATTCAAAACCACAAATATATACTCTTACATACTTCAACATACTATGTATGAAAGTTCTGGAACGAAGCAAGGATATGAGAGAGAGAGAGAGAGAGAGAGAGAGAGAGAGAGAATGTGTAATGTTGGCCCATTTCCTTAATGTCTCTTTCTTGTGTTCCTTTCTCCTTGACCCTCTTTCTATTAGCCCTACTACCACCTGTTTGGATAGCCCCTAAGATGGCTCTCTTCCGGCGTTTGTTACTAAGCTCTCTCTCTCTCTCTCTCTCTCTCTCTCTCTCTCTCTCTCTCTCTCTCCACACGAAAATTAATTAAAGGACCTAATGCAGTGGATCGAAAATAAGATGGACTTGAGTCCTTAGTACTTAGAGTAATTCAATCAAAACAAATGAATAACACCCATCAATGTTTAGACGATCACATAAGGTTTACGTACGTAGTTTATGGAACAATGAAATGATTTTGACATTAACCAATACAACAGCTAAATTTTCAAGTAACTAAGATATAAAAAGAGGATCTAAAAGAAAAAAAAATTGATGAAACCTCCATTTTGTCTTAGTTATGTAACTGACAACGGGAACATTCGACCTTACGTACATATTACTTGCACTGTTGAAAATTAACAAAATGGAGTCACGCAGGTTATGCAATAATGCAGAAAGAGAAAGGTCACAATTAACAGGTCAAAGATTCGTACCTGGCCACGACAGAAGATTGATCTGGAGAGAGAGAGAGAGAGAGAGAGAGAGAGAGAGAGATTCAAGCTCGCTGTAACATACGTAAGAAGGCCTTGGCCTTTCACCAAGGGGAGAGAGGGAGAGAGAGAGAGAGAGAGAGAGAGAGAGAGAGAGAGAGCGCTGATTGACTTCTCTATCCAATTGTTCATACTTTTCGTCGTATAAAGCCATCACCTCATTGAATCAATTTGCCTAATTACTCTGTGAATGTCACCAGTTACAGTTCGACAAATTCTGTCATAAAGGACAGCCGCTCTTCTCTTTTCTTCGTTGCAACAAGAAATTACATTATTAAACAAAAAGGCAATGACCAAATTTACGAAACAAAGAGAAACCATAAAAAAATATGGGAAGATGAAAAAACAACCAACATAAGAAATTTGATCTGGTCAAGATATAGAAATGACGATCGAAACCTATTTTTTCCTTTTTCCTTTCGTGTTCACCAACTTTAATGAAACAGTTTCCAATTCAGTAGCCGATCACTGACATACCAGAGAAATAATACGACTAAGTCTGGGAGCATTTGCCAGGCCATGCAGTTGGAATTATGAAACTTTCAAGCTGCCTTGCTCAGTATGAAATTAACGGAGCCGACAACTATCACAAAGATTAATGAAACAAATCAAATAGTGACATTAAACGTTAATTACCTGCTGCAGTCATTAGACAATTTTATAACTGGAAAATCAATTTAGCCCATCAATGGTGATCTCTTGTAATCACCTACACCTTATAACTAGCCAGTAACATTTCACCAACAAACCTCAATGAGAAAAAGGTAAAATAAAAATCAGCATATATCCTTTGTAAATATAACCCCAGTATGGTTACTACAATAAACCATATATATATATATATATATACAGTATATATATATATATATATATATATATAGTATATATACATACAGACACACATGAATATCTACTCCATATCAGCCTCGTAATATAATTTTGAAACCGATAATCCTTCCTACCAATATCTAAATTAGCTTAAAATCTCATCCACTTCACGTCAAAAGTAATCATGTTTTCTGCAATCACGTGATTAAGGAAAATGGGCAAAGGCCAGGTAATAATCTCATACGTTTCCAACTATTTCCAATTCGGTCCCCAAAACCCCTATTTAGTCGACTGTTTTAACCAATGACTTACATGAAAAGAACAAAACTCGATTGGCTCGATAAGTGAGAGTACCCAAGTTGTCATACCGTGCCCGGGCCCCGGTGCCGCTCCCCTACCACCCTTCCAAGAGTTACATTTAAAACCTGGATGACCGACCTTTGCTCCTATAAGCAACAGCAGCTGCAGTAAGTACCGGAGGGGACGGGGGTCGTGCCCTGCGGCAGCAGGAGCACCCTGCACAAAACGAGACAAAGGCGTCATCACACGGCCGTATTGATTAGGTGCTGCTGCTGCTGCTGCAACATGACCTCCTGCGTCCGGTGCTTGCTGCTGCTGTTGCCCTCCCACAGCCACCAGAAACCCTTGAGTCTGGAGGAGCTGTTGCTCTTTCTGCTGCTGCTCCACCTGCTGCAGGGCACAGTAATATCAGCCATCTCTTATTCACCTCGAGGAGTATAATAACTCCTTACTAAAGGACTCTCAGAACGCAACCCAAACAAGAACCGGGACCGGCCCCCTTTATTGCCTCCCTTTGACCGACATATTAAAACCATCCAAAGAGTTAATCACCTTCAAGATCGCTTCCCTAAACCGCGAAAGGAGGCAATAATGGTTGCGGTTTTGACACTACTACTTTGTAAGCTCTTCAAGACGCATTGGAAGTGGCTGATGCTCCATTTGAAGCATGGAAGAAAGAGAAGTAAGTTTCACACTAATCGGCGCAATGACCTAAAAGCAAACATGACTAACACCGGATGGAAGGGAGCAAGAGGAACGTGTTCCCAGCCGAACAAAACATATTGTTAGTTTTCACGGAACAATGCGCACAAAAATGTTTCACTTTCATGTATTTCATGAAAGTGACGTTGAGTATACACATACACACATATGCATATATATATACACACGGCTAGATGGATATACAATTATTTGAAAGAGTTTGCCACTCTTACACACACATTTTCGTTATTTCATATGGGTTATTCTTAAAAGCAAAAAGTAATCCATCATGTCAATTTGTACTCAACTTGGGAATATCCTACATCCACAGGTTGTAAATAAATACTGTACAGTATATCTGTATATATCGTCAGAATGACAGATGTAGACTAAAACTAAATACCCATATACTCTTAATCTAGCACAACAGTGACAATCCTAGAACTTGAGATCCTACAAACTTGAAATTTGCCAAGTAATTCAAAGAAAGGTTACCTACAAATCCGAAAAAGTAGACAATTTCAGGATAATATAACGTCTGGAGTGACCAGTGATGAGAAAATAATTATTCCACTCATATATTCGTTTGACGTAAACCAGTCTCAAGTCTGAATCGCAGGGCCTCGCTAATGGAGACTTCAAGGGGACCTTCCGTTAAAACAAACTCGGTTATTTTGGTAAAATTCTCCCCAGTAACCTTTGATATTTTCAATGCATTTTGCTTTTTGGGGCAAGGGTCTATTATTCGTCAAAGTTACACTACTTGAGGCTTCTTGGCTCGGGTAATGGGGTTTATAATTCCACGGCGGTCCCGGTTTGTCTTACTCTTGCTTTACTGTTAGCCGTTTACCCCCAATGACTACCAGCATTCAGTCTTACCTCTCAACCGTCTGAAAACAATGTTTACTTTTGAGACCGCAAGAGGGTGCCAGTTTCTTAGACTTCCATGACCAAACTGCTTTCTTTAAAGGTGTACATCTATGAGACAGACTACAGGTAGATGTACAATATGACCATTCATGGAATGTAGATATTCTTGTGTGAGACATTATGAGAGGAATTGATATTTACTTCACCGGTTACATTTCTAAAAAGTATATTTCAACACACAAATCAAAATAACAGCCACTTCGTAACATTAGATAGAGGAAAATGTCAAGTAGAAAATTAAGTAAATGAAACAAACACAACCGATCCCTCATTTCAAAATAAATAGACTGGGATTGAGATTGTAATTGGAAATTGGGTAAAATGTTGAGAAAGAGAGAAAGAGAGAGAGAGAGAGAGAGAGAGAGAGAGAGAGAGAGATATGCCATTCAAATCCTATTCCACTTTTTTTTTTTGTCTCTAGCCCTGTACTTCTCCAAAGAGCCCAGAAGCACCACTGCAGCTTCAAGACCAAATTGCAACCATAAATTTCCTTAAATGGACCATTTCAGGCGAGACCATTTGCTAAATGTGAACGCATTTAGAACGCAATAAATGAGCAAACTCCAACAGCAGTAAATGAACGGTCGAACACAAGTGGCACAAAATAAAATAAACAAAACAATACAACTGACAGCAGTAAATAATGATTACACAAATTTCTTTAGAGAAAGAAAGCAACCAACGACATACAACCGCATATTATATATATATATATATATATATTAGCATGCGTGTTATCAGAGGTGACAGGGTATGTAAGGGGGGGGGAGTAACGGACCGAGAGAGAGAGAGAGAGAGAGAGAGAGAGAGAGAGAGAGAGGGGGGGGGGGCAAACTTTTCAATTTTATCACTTACGACTACCCAGACATAAAGGCTTATGCCACCACCTCGCCTCTTTTTATGTTGTGGCACGGTCCCTGAGAAGGGTCTCTCTGCCCCGTTCAGGTCCAGTCCCTCCAACATCGAACCCTGTCACCTCCCTCCCTTTACTCAACCGCGTTCGATTGCATCCATTCACTTTCTCTCACTTTCATTCTTCGGCCGGAGATGGCGCGTCATCTCGCCTCATCCATCAATGAATACTTTCAACAATATTTCATGATTGATCGAGTGAATTCCCCGATGATATTAGTAGGAAGTGTTGGGTTCCAATTGGCCAGGAAACTACAAGGGAAAGAAACTGTCTTGGCTGGAACTTACATTAAGGGTAACATTGAAGTATTATGCATGGAATGGGGAATCTTTGTTTGTTAAGCTTGGTAAAAGAAACATTCAGCTATCAGAATTTTAGTACAGTTTATTGTAGTTAGATTTTCAATTGTAAAATCTGATAAATGTCCACTTATTTATTTGTTCTGTGAAATATCCATCAGTGGAATATCAACCGACACATTGCTTATCGGCGACACGTTCATTCAGAAAAAATAAATCAATATGTGCAAGGTTAGCCAATAAATATACTATTAATTTCAATTAAAAACTATGAAAATAATAATTCTTTAGCCCAAATATCATCAGTAGAAACGAATTAATCGTGTCGAGTAGGGAGAACAAAGCTGTGACCAATATACCGTTTGATCTGATGACGTCAAAAGTCTAGACCAGCGTCGTTATAAGACGGTGAGATGTGACCTTTGACCTATCGTCGTCTAGAAATATTCTTTAAGGGAAAAAACTGCTTCCAAAGCTTCATTGATGTTTGGATTCTTTTTCGATCAAACAAAGAACGGATTTAGAGTTGGAAGAAAAATATAAAACTGAACCTTTCCTGACATTTACTTTAAAAGTCCAAATACAGAAATAAAAAACGAGTTATCAAATTAAACTTATCACTTACAGATATCCTGAAATAAATTACCTTTAATACATCGCCAAAAATATCATCGATAATTTTCAACAACACAACAGCAACCAATTTCAATAAATGGGTAACATAAGTATTTTTGGAAACCGAATATTTGTCAATCGTATATTTCACATGCAAGTATCTTCCCAGATAATTACAAAATTTAAAGTTGATCACCTTTGCTCAGAGAGAGAGAGAGAGAGAGAGAGAGAGAGAGAGAGAGAGAACGTGGGCGTCGGCCAACGATCCCCAGCCCACGAGATCCATTCATGGAAGTCCTTTGACAAGCATCCAACTTTAAATCCGCATTCACACGAAAAAAATACACTTGAGATTATGGAAACAATCTGTGCCATTCATACACAACTTATTAAATACCAGTGAAACACATTACCCTCGAATCAATCTAAATAAAACAACATACCAGCATCACTTCCATTTCATTTTAGTATAACACTGTATTTAAAAGTTTAAAAATCAGAGCATGAATAATTTTTTAAAAATCCGTGCTTGACTAAATTTCAATTATCAGACATTTAATAAATCTTAAAATCATATTTGAGTTTTTAAAAATCAGTGTCTGACTAAAATTTAAAAAAAACGTTTGATATTTTTTAAAAAATCAGAACTTGACTAAATTTTCAAAATCGGTGTTCAACAAAATTTTCAAAACCAGTGTTTGACTAAATTTTCAAAACCAGTGTTTGACTAAATTTTCAAAACCAGTGTTTGACTAAATTTTCAAAATCAGTGTTTGACTAAATTTTCAAAATCAGTGTTTGACTAAATTTTCAAATCAGTGTTAGACTAAATTTTCAAAATCAGTGTTCGACTAAATTTTCAAAATCAATCCTTGACTAACTTTCAAAATCTGCTCGACTAAATTTTCAAAATCCGTCCTTGGATAACTTTCAAAATCAGCGTTTGACCAAATTTTCAAAATAAATGCTTGACTAAACTTACAAAATCCGTTCTTGGCTAACTTTCAAAATCTGTGCATGACTAAATTTTAAAAATCAGTGCTGACTTCATTTTCAATAGCAATGCTTGACTAAGTTTTCAAAACCAGAGCTTCAACTAAATTTTCAAAAGCAGTGCTTGACTATACAATGAGAAAACTACATAAGATAAACTAACCGACAATTTAATCTAATCTATAAACCCATCAGAACACGTCATTGTTAAAGAAAAAAAAAACAACGACACGGAAATTGCTCCATTCGATGACTTGCCCCGTCGACCATTGAGTCACATTCTGAAATCTGGTGATTCCAGTTTTTCCTAACAACTAAATTCGAGCTATAAAATATCAAAATTAAAGCATTCCTTACTATTATACTTTACATAGGACTGACAGTTAAGTGAGAAGTTTCCGCTACCATTTGAGATCAGCAACTTGACAGTAGTATCTAGGTCTTCCAGTTTCCCTTCAAATAGATTATCATTAATCCAAAACTAATGATGATGTGATTTGATTCATGGATTCTGCATGCCATTTGACTCAACACAAGGACCGGGAGGACATTCCGTTTCAAGGGGTAACAGTGATGCCAAATTAAGGGTCGATACCCAGTTACGAGACATTAAATCAATTATATATAATACGAGAGAGAGAGAGAGAGAGAGAGAGAGAGAGAGAGAGAGAGTCAAGTGACCTACTTCAGCCGAGCAAACAACCTATTTATCTATAAAAAAAAAAACTAATAATAACCTGCCTTTATTAAAAACGTACCCTAATAACTAAAGTGACAATAAGAATTAATTCCCAGAATATACGAAACAACTTCAGGCGAGTCCTGTATCCCCAACCAATCAATGAAAGAGAAACCACACACGAGTCGCCTTTCCGGGGGGAAAGATCAATACTGAAAAGTTAGCACTGACCGTAAAACCTCCTCAGCAATTTTCTTATCTATATTATAATATCGCCACCTTCATCGGAGACTAACGGCGGATGCCGACAATAACCATTTAGGTCAAGTGTGATATGGCAACACCACTTCAAAAACAAACACCCACCATTCTCTCCCTCTCTCGTGTACGGATTCAGATTTTCACTTAGCCCACAATTACACAGCACTAAGAAATTTGCTCAAAATTACTATATCTTATTGTGGAAATTTCATATTTCATTCATTACTTTAACGTCTAACGTCAACACACACACACACATGTATGTATGTATGTATGTATGTATGTATGTATGTATATGTATATGTATATATATATATATATATATACATATATATATATATATATACATATATATATATATATATATATATATATATATATATATACATATATATATATACATATATATATATATATACACATATATATATATATATACACACTTTAACGTCTAACGTCAACACACACACACACACACACATATATATATATATATGTGTGTGTGTGTGTGTGTGTGTGTTACGAGTAGCAACTTCATCTCTAGCTGGTGTAGTAGTAAGCGAG
>NC_090746.1:54558723-54561223 GCF_036898095.1 Palaemon carinicauda
CATCTACAGATCACAAATGAATTTACGTAACAAGCTTCCATACAGAACCATACCTTCACTATACAAAGTGATGACACTGGATTCTGTAAGTACATACATTATCTCATACTAATGGGAACATTATCGATAACCCTAAATAGAAAACATACTGATTGACAAGAGCAAAAGAGAGAGAGAGAGAGAGAGAGAGAGAGAGAGAGAGAGAGAGAGAGAGAGAGAGAGAGATTCCACTTACGTATTCGATACTTCCGTGAAGTACTTACGTAATATTTATCCTTAAATAAGTATGAATCTTTCTTCCATCACACCCACACACTGCAACCAGTCTACAGAAGCCAGAACACACAGTAAAATATAATTGCATTAATTTTAATATTCCGCTGCACCTGACTTCTCAACACACACACACACACACACACCCCTTGTAAGTCTCTTAAGATTCTTCCCTCATTCGCCCTTCAAGAAGCCTTACACCAGAACCTGTCTTGGGGAGACTCTTTCTCCATATGGTTATAATCATGTAGGCCACCGAGTCTCCTAACCCTGCTGTTGCTGTCGCATACACAAAAATACAAGACCGGACATCTGCCCTGTAGGCTGTGTATCTTTGGAGGAGGAGGGGAACAAGATGCATCGTCATTCGATAGCGCACAAAGGAGGCAAAGAGATCGTCAACAAAGACATCTGTCATATCACAAGCAACAGCGAGAATTCTCCGAAAAATGCCAAAAATACTTGAGTCTTAATCGCTGTTCTCACACATATACATGCACACATACACGCGCGCGCGCACTCACACACATATAAATACACACACACATGTATATATATATATATATATATATATATATATATATATACACACATATAAAAACGAATGTGGCTTTCTTCCCTTCCCCACCGACGTGTTTGTTACTCCCATTCGCCACGTCCCCAAAACCCCAGAGGCACAACATAATATATCCGTCTCTCCCGACAGCTCCTTTGCGATTGTAGTCGACTTACGAAAAACAAAAGGAGGCATTTATGAGAAGTTACAAATTCAAAAGCTGCTTTCGCGACATCTCACACCTCTTACGATAAAATGTTATGTTATGAACACGACTCAGATGGTGGTGGTTGTGGTAGTGGTAGTAGTAGTGGTAGTGATGGTGTTACTCACTCTTCTCAGCCCGTGACCCATGGTACTACTCGGGGGGCCTCTCATCAAGGATTGTTCTCTTAAAACGAGTCCCTAGAGCTCTCGAGATACAACCTTTTCACTGTATGCATTCCCGCACTAATGAAACGACCGTCGCTGACTTCGGCGAACATATCCTCATTGAAAAGAATCAACGGATATACTGTGTCTGCACTAAGTGGTAGTTTTGCACCTTTTTTTTTTACTCCGCTGTTCTCGTTACACACAATCACACGGGGACGACTTGAACAGCGTTTGCCTGTGTAGTTTTCACAACTGGATGCTTAAGTAGGGACTTTCACTTCTCAAGAAGGCTTTGTCCACATCCCAAGCCGCGTGCACTTTTTCCTAGTGCATTAATTAGCGGCAATTAACGAAAACACTACCAAAAGAGATACGGTTTTATGTAGCACCAAAGAGAACACATCCTCTCATTTACCAGCACTCCCAGGAACTGATTCATCCCGCTGCCTGCCTGGGCTGGTGGCTGGTTGCCCTTCCCCGACAGTCCCCGAGCCAGTCTCGGTGAGTTGCCAATAACTACCATTTTTCCATTTCCATTACAAAACCTAAAATTATTTGGGTTGATCTGCTATAAACACAAACATGTCTACTCTAACTTATATGAAATGCAAAAGCCAATGGCAAATACAATGCACGAGGAATTAGGTAATATTAAAATTAGGAATATCGGGTTTATAAAGCCTCTCAACTTGATGGAACATTCAAATAACGAAGCGTTGCGTGGCAACCCTCCACAGACCAGCTGGGAGGAACAGACGGCACAAGGGAAAAAAAAAAATACAATTTTTGAGGCGGTGCCCTGTGGATGGATCCCGTGGTTCGCCGAAGCGATGCAAACGATCGTGCAGTCCTTTACTTTCCCTTCAAGGAAATGACAAGAGCCTCGTCTTTCAAAATTAAGACAACATATTGCCCAGCAATGTCCCCAGTCATCAATAATAATAAAAAACGCTCAGACGAATTAAAAATAAATATAGACTATAAAACGTTTAATCAACCATCATACTGCAATGCTAGAAATCAAGTAATAAGCTTCAAATTTTGAATAACAACTATAAAATGAATCTCTCAACTGTGCTAAACCATGAAGTTCAGGTTCAGGTCGAGGCTTCGCCTTTGCATGAAGTTTCAAGTGAAATTTCCACTCAAAATCTGACAGGCCGCTTCCATATATCAACAACTGATGATGACACTACGACACAAAAATGATTGATCACAACTGAAAGTGGTAACCTAATTGCATTACATACAAAACTGGGTCACCAAACAAAACACCTTTCCACGAACGATTGTCCC
>NC_090746.1:54563723-54638723 GCF_036898095.1 Palaemon carinicauda
TTGTTTGTACTTGCACGACCCCTCGCTTGAATGCAAGAAGTACTTTCCCGCATCACAAAACACAGCACAAACAAATTTCAATGGCCATTTTTCATCATCCTTATTCATAAAATTTATTTAAAAATCCTTCATTACATTTTTTAAAATTCTCTTGTGAGTTTTAAAACATCCTCAAAATTCCAAGGAAGTCTGCATTTGCTTCCTAAAATCTTCATCTACAAGTTCCCGGAACTTCACTGAATTGTGTCCGTGGTAAATTTTTAAGTTGTTATTAAATTCGTTATAAAGTAATTAGTTCATCCTCTTATTAATTTTTACGCATTCCCAGTATTTCTCCCGATATCCGGAATAGCATCATTTCCAAACTTGCCTATAAACATTCCAACATTAAGAACCTTTTCACTAATAATACAAATGTTAAACACTGATTACCAATAAGCAATATATATAATCATCGAAAATTATGTATATACTATATGAGTATGTATATGTAAATGTGTATGTGTATGTGTATATATATATATATATATATATATATATATATATATATATATATATATATATATACATGTATAATTGTGTGTATGTGATATATAGTGGTTGATGTTGAATAAAAGATTGACCCAAGTCCACCAGGAACTTTTTATTTGATCATCAGATGAAATCGCATGCAATTCGGTCAAAGATACATTTCATGATTTTCATTCAACGCGTATCAGTAGATCCAAAAGAAAACATATCCAGTACTAAAAATAAAATAAAGTGAACTAAAAGAAGTCAAACTTGCATTAACCAGTAATTCGCAAGAGAAAAAAAATAGAATGACGTTAGCACTTTTGGCAAAGGTAATGACTGATTTCATTCCCAACAAGGTTTCAAGCACAGGTGATGGAAAGGGAGAGTGGGAGGGAGAGGGAGGGGAAGGGGGATGATGAGGAGAAGAAATAACCGACGTACTGTACTAAAGGGATAGAAGACGTGAGAGGGAGGAACGTGAAGCCGCTCCTCAATTGATTTTGGTCCAACGCTG
This sequence comes from Palaemon carinicauda, assembly GCF_036898095.1. Classification (NCBI taxonomy): domain Eukaryota; kingdom Metazoa; phylum Arthropoda; class Malacostraca; order Decapoda; family Palaemonidae; genus Palaemon; species Palaemon carinicauda. The sequence continues at coordinate 54,564,754 of NC_090746.1, forward strand.
CCCTCTGGGAGTGTCCTCTACGATTCGTTCCTTCGTTCTCTTTAACGATCGACGATCTCCTTTAAACAACTTCCATATCACACATTGGAATAAACTTACTAACAAAAGAGTTTGTAAATATTAAGGAGCAGATAAGTGATCCCTCCAACAAACATTGTTTTGTGGTCACGTCAACGAATGCGCATACACATATCACCCACTGAGGGAGACTCCAAGCGATATCTCATTGTTTGAGTGATACATACTGTTTTATCATGCTCTCTCTCTCTCTCTCTCTCTCTCTCTCTCTCTCTCTCTCTCTCTCTCTCTCTCTCTCTCTCTCTAATATATATATATATATATATATATATATATATATATATATATATATATATATATATATATATTGAAAGCTAGCACCACCATAGGGTGTTGGCAAATAAACAGCAGCAGCCCCATTCATCCGTAAATTAGTTAATCGTGAATGAACCCCTGTGCAGAACATTTTCGTGTTAAAACTGCTTCATGCTCAACAATAACAAGTCGAATTTGCATTCACCCTATCTTTCATGCTCTCTCACTCCTGGATATTGAAGTCCTCGCACTCCGGTGCCTTAGATAGGGTATGAATTTCACACATTCTAGGTCTCCCATTCTCTTCGCAGGACTGATCCATCCATTTTTCTCTCTTTTCACTGCTTCTCGAGCTTATTATACAACAAATGTTCTTCGAATTCATATCTTGTTTTCAACATTCCTTGTAGGTATTTTGCATTCAAATATCACGCGTTCCCACGAGTTATGCATATTTGCGGATAATGTATATAAGCTCCAAAGAGCTTGGTAAATAAAATCATTTCCCATGAGTAAGAATTGTGTGGGAAGTATGCAACTCCAATCAATCATCGCCAAGCATCAGTGATTCTATCAGAGTATCCTGAAGGGCTCCACTGATTCGTATAAAAGTTTGGCAAAGATAAAGTTTATAAATTTCAGAAAAGTAAAAGTATAACCAAATCTAAACTTCGACGTTATAGAAAAAACAGGGTTTCCATCTAATCTGCAGTTGAACACGTAAATATTTGACCAAACATCACATACAATTACGGCCATGATTAAATAAATATACATAAAATAAGAAGCTTAACCAACAAGAATGAGGAGATCATATCCTGTTTACTCACCCGCGTCGTTCTTATTCCGTCACTGGATGTCCTTACCTGTAGGATACAGAGAACCATTTGTTAATTTAGTAGTACAAAAACACACAAAAATAAATACCTGAAAAAGTTATTGTATTTGCTTTTGTCTTCCACTTACTTACAAGGGATGCATAAGCACAATATGATTTAATACTTAAAAAATTACGAGACCTTCACTATTATTATTTAAGTAGACCCTCTTTCAAGAGGCTTCATTAATGATTACAACTGTCTCAAAGGCACTGATTTTGCAGTTCGAGCTTTTCAATTGTTCTAGTATTCCTTTTCACGCACTGCATGCGCTAGTAGTTGTGCAATGTTGGTCATCGGTAGGTAGGGGAGCAAAATAAATAGAAAATTTATATTTCACTAAAAATTTACTAAAAGTGAACTTGATGAATGGAGAGGTATTGAATTAAAAACTCAAGATAGAGACGACTGGCGAAATCTAACGGAGGCCCTTTGCGTCAATATGCGTAGGAGGTGGTGGTGGTGATGAAACTTGTCAAATACAGGGTACAAAAAAGTCAGCTGCTACAGCCATAGTTGAAAAAGAAGAATGTTACAACCCCAAGGCCTTCAACAGAGAAAAAGTCCATAGCCAAGTGAGGGAAGGAAACAGAGAAACAGGTGGAATAGTCTAACCCAAGAGAGTCCAAGACCATAGTACAGAGGCTAAGGCACTACCCAGACTAAAGACCAATGGTCTGATCTTGGAGTATCCTTCTCCTAGAAGGAAATGAAGAAATCATATCAAAACACTTTGAAAATATTCCAAGGAATTAAAGGTGACTTCATCAAATATGTGAAGGACAACTAGAACTCAGGATCTGATTATGGGAAATTTTATGTATGATTAGGGTACTTACATAACTGATCTAGTTGGTTTGAATGCCTGGAAATAATGATTCACTGTCAAGTGAACAGTGGTACTCTTCATCAGAAGATTTCAGCATTATACGTTCATAGGGGGCCTTCAGTATATTGAGTACAAAGCAGGGTCACGTGTACTAAACAAGATAAACATAAAATGGATTTCATGGTGCCTTTGCATGAACTCAAAGTTTCACATAATCAAGTCTCCTCTCACAAGCATTAGTTGTTTCAAATACAATGGAGTTTTATGCTAAAGTGATAAGATTCAAATTTGAAGAAAAAAAAATTAAGAATGTTGCTTTCAACTGTTTAAGTTTTAAAAAATGGTAAAAAAAAAATACTGAAAATTCTTAGTATTAAATTATTCACAATCATGTTTTCTAGCGGAATCTATGACTAATTCCCAATACCCGTGACCAAGGTCTTACTCTCAAGGTCTTGCCCACGATGACGAGGGAAGAACCTACGACATCCACATGTTCCTTTCACCTAGTTAGGTTCCATGACCTCTGCACAAGTGTGTGTATATATATTATATATATGTATATATATACATACATATATATATATATATATATATATATATATATATATATATATATATATATATATTTATATATATATATATAAACGTATCTGCTTATATAAATTTTTTTTTCATGTCCCGGTCAGCTGCAATGTCAGACGTACGACTACTCAGTCTTCCCCCGGGCTTCGGGTAGAGGGGATACCCCAAAGGTTCACTCGGATAACACAATTTTCCAAAAATTACCAAAACTACCTTGTGGTAGTTAGGCAAGGGGGAGAGGGTAGGAACGGTTGAATCTGTGTATGCACGCACGCATGCATGCATGCATGCATGCATATATATATATATATATATATATATATATATATATATATATATATATATATATATATATATATATATACCAAGTCTTCTAATCTCCGTTAAAACCGGATATTGAAGCTGATCCAAGTTCACGCGCTCTAAAGAACGCTCTAATTATAGTTTTAAGGCTTAATTTTAATCTGAAGTCTACGGTCTTCAAACTGTCATTTTCAAGGATTAACTCTCTGTCACAAGGCTAACCTCGCTAAGTTTTCCGCCACGTACCGTTCGTAATCTATTGTAGATATAAGCAAAGGTATATATCTAAAAGATATATAAACATTTCAAGTTTATTTCGTATTAATTTCATCAACATCCGAATATAAGCGCTACAATATTGGGGGGACTTCGTTCTTGGAGGTAGTGAGTCAGGGCACCAGCCACCCGTTGAAATGCTATCGCTGAAGAGTTACTGGGTCCTCTGACTGGCCAGACACTACTACATTGGATCCCTTTCTCTGGTTACGGCTCATTTTTTTCTTTTGCCTACACATACACCGAATAGTCTGGCCTATTCCTCCCACATTCTCCTGTTCGCATACACCTGTCAACACTGAGATTACCAAACAATTCTTCATTCAACGGGTTAACTACTGCACTGAAATTGTTCAGTGGCTACTTTCTTCTTGGTAAGGGTAGAAGAAACACTCTAGCCAGGCCAAACAGTTCTTCTAGGACATTCTGAAATCAAACCATTGTTCTCTAGCCCTAGATAGCGTCATAACTTTTGTACCATGGTCTTGCACTGTCTTGGGTTACAGTTCTCTTGCTTGCTGGTACACTCATATTCTTTATTTCTCTTTCTTTTGTTATTTTTAGAAATTTCTATAGGTTATTCATGAAAGATTTATTTCAATATTGTTACTCTGAAGATTTATTATTTTAATTGTTCATTACTTGTAGTTTATATTTTCTTATTTCCTTTCCTCACTGGGCTATTTTGCTTGTTAGATCCCTTGGCCTTATAGCATCCTGCTTTTAGAACTAGTGTTGTAGGTAAGTAAGTAATAATAATAATAAAATGGCAACACTACACAAAACCGGGATCCTCTTCTCTTACTTTGGTATTTTTAGTGTTCCACCTTTATATTATTCGCCAACACAACTTGTGCTTCTTTTTTTCTTCTTTTTCAAGTCAATAAGAGCCAGGTACTGTGCACGTTAATAAATTGACACCACATATACAACTACAATCAGCCGTTTGGATTCACTGGTTACTTCTTGGTCTTCTGACCTTCTATAGATGACTTCAAACCCTCTCAGTATACATTCTCAGTTTTCTTCCCATACTACTATGTTTCTATAACATCTACAGTTCTTTATATCTTCAATCCTATTTTGAAGACTTATCAGCCTTTACTAGGCAAATCAAAATTTAATCTTCAAAATTACCCAAGAAATAACTACTACTTATCATATGACCAAGATCCTTCTGATAAGATAGGATTTTCATATCATCCGCTCCGTAACACTAACACTCCTGCCCTATCAGATTAGCTTTCGCACCACATTCTTCTCTGCAGACATTTTTTTCTGGGGGGGGGGGGAGAGTTCACGGGAATCTAATATCCCGACCTTCGGTCTAACGAGGAAACATTCTCAACTGCAGAATCAATAACTTCTGCAACTCCACGACTCCCCCCCCCCCCCCCCCCCCCCCGGATCTATAACCGATTCGCCTGTGCAGACACTTCAGCTGGCATTCTCAAGGCATTGTTTCTGAATGTTATTTACCAGATGGGATTGGATGTGGGAGTTAGGGTCCGGGAAGACCATTCAACAGCCAGGTGAAGTTTGAGAGATCGGATCAAATAGAAGGCTGAAAAGCAGGTGTTTCCAGGGACCGAAGACAGGCTGTACAGACCCTAGAGTCTAGACTAATGTCTACAGTTCATAGCGTATGGTGCACTGGCGGCACTATTTTGCAGACTGATTCACCAGAGACCTTGCCCAAGACGACCTGGATTTTAATTAGAAGCAGATTCTTCTGGGTCCTGCAGACCGTTCTTCGGTGGAGACGGACCAGAAGTATTTTTCTTATTAGATGAGTTTGCCACAACAATAATGTCTACTATTGAGGTTCCCCATCAATAAAGTCTACGTTTGCCCTATCAACAATGTCTACTATTCAGTTTACCCCATCGATAACAAGTAAGTATGTTTGTCCTATCAACCATATCTACTACTGTGACGCCTAAGTAAGCTTGCCCCCATCAGCAAAGTCTACTTCCTGAGGAGTTTGCCCTTTCAACAAGGTCTGCTTATTGATAAAAGATACAGAAAATATCCCTTTTATGACAACTAACAAAATCTGGTTCTTCACACAAAGCACTACCATACACCTGACCCCTATTAAAACTCAAATTGTTAATCAAACTAAAGCCAGAGCTATGGTTTGAAACACACTGAAAAAACTTTAAAGTAAACAAAATTCTAACTTCTATAGAATACAAAATGAGGGCAAATAAATACTTTAAATATATATACTTACACACATATGTATGTGTATGTATATATATATATATATATATATATATATATATATATATATATATATATATATATAAATATATACATATATATATATACATTATACATATACATGTGTATATATATACATTATACATATACATGTGTATATATAAACATATAAAAATATATACATATATATATATATATATATATATATATATATATATATATATATATATATATATATATATATATATTATACACACAAAATTTATTCATTACTGAAAGAACGTGGCAGCTTCTCTCAAGACCAACACACATTCTTGTAAACAGTCACTGTTATCATACTGATTCTTAATATATTTAATTATCGAAAAAAATAATTACCCTTACATCTTCCCATAAAACAAAATTATTTTTTTTCATCCAACTCCCAATAACATATATAAATACGTAGGTTTGTTAAATCTTAACATTTTTAGTTACAGTAATTTAGAAACCAATATTTGCCTTCTTTCTATGCATCAATTTAAAAACAACACGAATACTCAATGTAACAATATGTTCATATGTATTTTCATAATTACATATTCTTTTCCCTCCTTTTTGTTTTGGTATCTGATCCGAGATCCTAGAGTTTCGTATCAACCTTTCTTAATACTCTCTCTCATTTTCCTCCTAGAATCATGTTTGAATTTTGCATCAATACAACCTTGTATCAATGCATTTTATGCTTTTATTCCTAATCTTAACTTCCCTACGCTTTCTTGGGAACTTGTTCCAACCAAGTAAAATCCTTGATGATGATGATAAAAAAAAAAAAAAAACACTGCACAAGAAATCATCTCCCGTAACACAAATCTAGGTCAGACAGAAGGATTTCCCTTTGGAAAACAGCACAGTATGACACAAATACGGCACACGATATGGCAAAACAGTTCTTCAATCCCATTAACCCACTTTCAATACGCATCTCCCCAGCAACGCCGAACGCGAGATTCTCGTGCAGACACGTCGACCACCAATACACGGCCCGGTTTCTCGAGAGAGAAAAAAACATGGTATACTAAGGTACGCGACTCGTGAAAAATAACAGCTAAATATTTAGATAGCTATGCACACAGATATTTAACCCTTCTCCCTTTCCTAACAACCTCTCGGGGGTACCCACTCTCACCAGTGTTTGACTATCACCTCTCTCTTTCAAAGACCAAGTAATCACACATTTGGCGACGCCACATCAAACGCGCACACATAAGAGCCAGAAAATTGATCTTTACAGGGGGGGGGGGGTTTACTCAACGATAGCAACAATCCAATAAAAGCAGCAAATAAGAAGCGTTCACTTATTTATACTTAAATGTAAGTAATAACCTGGAAAAGCCAACAACAACACGAGCTCGATTTGTCACATATACCTGAATCAATTATTCCTCGAGCAGTGTGGCAACCGCTCCGCTTGCCCAACTATACCCTTACCATCAAAGTTCTGACAGTATAAATCATTCTTCAAAAACTTTCTGACACTGTGAGAGAAAACATATATTCACAATTATTAACTTTTCTAGTGTTGACGCCAAAATTCTCTCTATCTATCTCTCTTCCAATGTCTTTGTTCGTATTGTTACGTAATACTACAGTATACTGTATACTCTTCAACGCAAAGACAATAGTCGATTCATGGTATAGGCAGGGACTTCTTATATAACCCTTAACACAATGATTTTGATACTAGTCGAGTTACAGTAAAAAATGACCGACATAAACTAACCGAATTGTACTGGTTAGAGAGTAAATAAAGAAAATGATGTGGGAATGAAGGTAACATTACACACCTACTTTCCTAACGAGACAAGTCCCATTCTCCTATCTTTTCAGCAGTTTAAAAGTCTGGTAATAACACAATCTTTACTTGAAATTCAATTACACAAATGACTTAGGAGTACCAAATCTATTTAAAGTACAACGAACAGTCAATTTCTTCGTGATGAGGTCATCCTGTCCGTAAATTAATTCGAGTCGAGGCGACAGTAAAACGGAGTCAACATTCAAGTAAAAAACAAAAAAAAAAGGAAAACATTCCAAAGAACAAGGTTGGCGAATCACTTAACCTAGCCAAATGGAGACAACAAGAAAATTGGTATACAAATATAGAAATGTTGCGATGCAGTAGAAGTAGAAACTGGCGTCACAAAATATCATACGTGACATGAGCAACAGATGAAATTATTCCCATCACCAAGTTACTTTGTTTAGTTTGGCTTGACTCGCATCTCAAAGGATATACAAATGTAGATAAACCACCTTTAAAAGATATTCTAGTGCTACTTGAATTAATGACAGGGATAAACTTTTACTATTATCAGACCAAGAAATGACAAGCAAAATAAATGATTAGCCACTCATGTCAGTCACATCATAATCACCTATCGACTCGCGTCCATCACACGGCGATAGGAGGCCCCCCTTACCCCCCCCCCCCCCCACCCCACACACCACATAAGTAACCCAACCACTACATGAAACACTGGGAACTAAAGGAGCACTACTCAGGACGCCATCCAAACCCATGGGGGTATAGGTCTGCCATTTCGAGAAAAAAAGTCCCTCGCTTCATTACAATGCACTTTCATTTACATGCTGATTTGACATGGAGTAAAGACCTCCCTTTTTAACTTAATTAAACCCATTTCAGGTCGGGATATGGATGGCCGCTTTCAAACACGGGAAGCGTGGCGACCTTATTTTTTTTTTTTAATGAAGTGTACCAATGACAATACTAATGAAATTGCCAGATACATTTGAAAGAATAAAGTTCGTCAATTATAACATTTATAAGAAACGAAATATAGTATAGCATACGTTATGGAGAAGTGCTGGAAATGGAACAGACAACCAAATGAAGGACAACACCGAACCCTTAGGATTCAAAAGCTGGAGTCTTCATAGTTACTGAATATGAAAGAATAAATCACAATAACACAAATAGTGTTATGAAAGCATCACATAACACTTATGGTAAACTACAAAATCACAAAACATGACTTACAATATTCAACGTAATATTACGCTTTTCAAGAGCATCACGAGATTGGTTTGAGTTTTCCCCAGATCAAATTCTCAAAGAAACTATGACCATAATTTCTGACAGAACATACTATTACCAATGATAGTAAATTGATATCTAATTCGTAAAAAGCATTAACACTAGAGGTGGGATAATGTAAAGTCAACAACAACCGAAGTCAAATTCCAGTTAAACTAATAATTCATACTTTCCATTTATAAAATGTCGACCCTCCATTCCATGTAGGCCGCATAAAAAGATATATGTATATATATATATATATATATATATATATATATATATATATATATATATATATGTGTATGTATATATATATGTGTGTGTGTATGTACACATATATTTATATATACATGTGTGTACACACGACCCATCAGAAGCACCCGTTAACTTTTTTTAAATACATAAACGCACTAAACTCACCCTCATTCCTAACTACAAACCTTCTCACCAGGGTATGACTACTCTCTGCCTCTACCCGAGAAACCGTTTAGTTATGTCTTGCACCCGAGCGTGACCGGAAATAATAACACATGCATATATATATATATATATTATATATATATATATATATATATATATATATATATATACACACACACAAACTTTGTATTATCTAGGGGAGATAGCACACGTGTATTCAGTGGCCTTAACTTGTAACTTAACAATACATAAATAACAATGTCCCGAGGGATTTTTTTCAGGGAGATATTCCCGTCACAAAGTGTTATTCCAAAAACATGAAAAAAACAGGCACCTCTAAATATATGCTGACGTCATTGATAACACGCTTAACGTTATAACACCAATCTATTATATAAAAAGGCAACAAAGCTGAATATATCAAAGGCATGGTTTTACCTAATAAAAGTGACGTCTACGAGAGAGAGAGAGAGAGAGAGAGAGAGAGAGAGAGAGAGAGAGAGAGAGAGAGAGAGAGAGAGAGAGAGGAATGGCTCGTGTTTCAGTAATGAAACATTACACTATATAAATATTGTTGGTAGAAACCTCCAAGAGAGGAAAGTCCCTTTTTCCACATTCCGTCCCTGCCCATAACGAGGCTCCCTATAAACACACATCATGGAAGGCTGGCAGGTGTGACATGGGCACCTCGCAATCAATACTATCCGTTGCGAGTATAAATGAAAAACAACCCACGCACCACCACCACCACCTTTCCCCTCAACCCCATCTCTCAGCCTGACAGCCAATCCCCCAAACTCCTTCCTGCCTTCTCTTTCACCTTCGTCTCTCGAGACTTGCATTCACGTTTTAATTGACAATCGGGAAATAAAGGAGCATTCCGGGGAAATTGCTCTTCAATTTCTCCCGGCAGGGGGTTCTCTACGTATCGTTCTCGGGTACATTTAAGGGGACGGTAGGTGGACTATCATACTTGAGTGGTTGTTTAGTTACAAAGATTGATAAGCAAGATACTAGCGATGGATAACTTCGTGTCCACATTCATCGGTTTTAAATGGAAAACTAAAGACAAACAACAGTTCTCAGAATGTTATGCCTCTGCTTTTCAAAACATGACACACTTTCAAATCATATGAAACGGATCAATATCGTGGTTTCAAACAATTTCAAGTTGGTGTGGTGGTTGAGAGAGAGAGAGAGAGAGAGAGAGAGAGAGAGAGAGAGAGAGAGAGAGAGAGAGAGAGAGAGAGAGAGAGACAATGCGCACAATTCTTTTTAAAGTACTTACACACTGAATAAAAAAAAATCATGCCATGAAAAGTGGATTGAACTTGCACATAACAATTCAATAACCTATTACCACGACAGTCCCTACCAATTAATTCAAGTCTTTATATATGCAGTGACACCTGAAATTCCACGCAGTACTTTTATGCTACCAAGAACACTCGACAAACTGGATGATTTTGCTCACGTGCGCTTTCAGAATTACAATATATACATCTTCAATTTCCCAACACGCTTATATATATTATTTTATTAATCGTCAATTATTTCTGTTGAATGAATGAAAGAATTAGAATTATGTCCGATCATACCCACAATGGGGAGATTAGAAAGGGGGGGGGGGGGGTAAATGGAATGCCAACGTTTTAAATGACCTTCCATGAAGTCTTGGAACTCTCTTATCGACATCTATTTCATTAGCAATCAATCTGGAAACCGGCCGCATTCAAATCCTGCATGGATAGAGCCGTGTCTGAGGAACGTTCCATTATTCAAGGCATGAGGGGCCGGTCGGCCGGTCAGGAAGCCTGATAGATTGATAGATAGATGGTGAAAGAGATGGTATTCCCAGGAACAGAAAGTAAGTCTCTCTCAAATTACAGCGGGAGATATTAATATTCGATTCTAATACCAGACATTCATTTCATTGCCAGAGCAAATTCATAAATATTTTAAGACGCAAATAAGAAGCATATGTCATCATCTTGAACCAAGCAGGCTTTTAAATCGAGTATCACTATTTGGAGTCACGTATAACTCGATTTGATTAACTTCCAGGTGAGTGTGTGTTCAGAATCAGATTCTCTCTCATATATATATATATATATATATATATATATATATATATATATATATATATATAATATATATATATATAATATATACTACTTCACTCTTCATAGTCCTCATCCATGTAGGCCTGGGTCTTCCAACTCTACTAGTGCTTTGTAGAGGCCACATAAAAGTTTGGTTAACTAATCTCTCATGGGGAGCACGAAAAGCATGCCCAAATCATCTCCATCTACCCTTCACCATGATCTCATACACATATGGTACTATAGTAATCTCTTATAGTTTCATTTATAATCCTGTCCTGGCCTTTAACTCCCAATATTCTCCTAAGGGCTTTGTTATCATATCTACAAAATCTGTTGGATATTGTTTCATTTTCATTCCACAACTTTTATCCATACAGTAACAGTGATCTCTATAATGATATATAGCCTGGTTTTAATCTGTACACTTTCAGGGGACTTGATTTCCAAATATTACTTAACTTAGTCATTGTCTGATTTGCCTTTTTCATTCTTTCATTAAACTCAAATTCTGAAGCTACTGTATTGGAGATCATAGTTCCTAAATATTTAAATGATTCCACCTCATTAATCCTTTCTCCTAATGACATTTCATCTTCCACTGCATATTCCATTCTCATCATGTTTTTCTTCTATTGATCTTACGCCCAATGTCATGTGATATTTCATGCATTCTGGTAAGCAAGCTTTGCAAGTCCTGTGGTTTTCTGCTAATAAGAACAGCGTCATCAGCATAGTCTAGGTGAGCTAATTTCCTATTACCATTCCAGTCTAAATCTTCATCAAGAAGAGGATAAACAACGTAGGTGACAACACATTCCCTTGGAGTACTCTGGTGTTCACTGGAAATTTCTTTGATAGGACTCCACTAACATTAACTTTGCAATTGCTATGCTCAAGACCAGACATTCAAATTTACACATTCAAGAGGAACTTCGTAATAAGGCAGGATTCTCCCCAAAAGTGGCCAGTGGACACTATCAAAGGCCATCAAAAGTGGACTTCTATATTCTACACATTGCTGTACCACATGTCTTAAAATTAAAATTTGGTCAGTACAACTTCTACCTTTTTCAAATCCTGCTTGTTTATCTCTCAACTTTTCATCAATCTTTCTCTCGTCTCTTTAAAATAAGCATACTATATATTTTTATGACAACTGACATGTGTGTGATACCTCTGTAATTGTTGCAATCAGTTAGATCTGTTTTTTGCCATTTTCACTAACACTTGTGGCTTCAACTCAGCAGGGTTTGCCTCTTTATGCCACAATCTACAAAATAATCTTGAGAGCATTCTCGGAGTGACTTCATTTTCAACCAGTATCATCTCAGAAGTTATTCCACCGTATCCGGGGGCTTTCCATCTCCGAGTTTTTAATGATGGCTTCGACTTCAAACACACTGAATTCATTCATGGGCACATCAAGGTCTTCCTCAGCTTCAGGTATATCATTCAAATTATTTCCTTTATACTTCCTATTCATGACCTAACTAAATTGCTCCTTCCAACGTTGCCTTTCTTAATTTTCTGCTGTTACAACAGATACATCTAATTATGTGAACTGTATAAGTTGTGTAAGAATAGTTTAAATGAGATGCGGTGATACACAAAAGTAGCAAAAAGAATAGCGTGAGTGAAAGGATAGATAAGAGTTTATCTTTCATGAGGGGAAAGAATGGACGACAACGACAGTAAGTCGATAAAAGTGCATGTTGTACCGTAATTCGAAAGTGCCACGAGGAATGGGGATAATAAGGTATAGACAAACTTGGATTGATGGTGTGTAAGACTGTTCAGGAATGCACTAGATGAAAGCGAATGCAGCAATGTAAGGGGACTTCATGCACCATTGAAGAGACTACTTTGTGAATAACATATGAAGTGAGATTCATCCATGATTAAATGCATGTTGAATTTGTACCTCTAGAGTCAACCTCAATAGCAAAATATAAATAAATAAATATATATATATGTATATATATATACATACATACATATATATATATACATATATATATATATATAGAGAGAGAGAGAGAGAGAGAGAGAGAGAGAGAGAGAGAGAGAGAGAGAGAGAGAGAGAGAGAGAGAGAGAGAGAGAGAGAAATTCATTTACACCAACTGAAAAATCAAGAATGATATATCTGTGTAGAAAACTAACGAGTTGCTTCATACACCCACACACACAATTTCTGATCCTTTACTAACATCTTGCACTCTATTCCAACATGCCTGAATAGTAAGGCCCTTTCTTTCCCACAAATCCTACGCCCATCTACCCAAAACCTTTTAGGTATTCCTCTCCAATAAAACACTTCAATCTTTTAATAATCTTATCTGCTATTCCTACAACAAGACCAAGACACCTACAAATAATCTGGTTCATCACTTCACAAATGCGAGCATTTTCCTTCCTCTTCCATAAAAATGTTGAACAGCCAATGAAATATAATAAACCCTTGTGCAAGATCACCTTTATTTTACCAACAGTTATTCAATCAACAGCATATCCTACATATATTTCCACTTTCACCATAAGAAGTTCCAACTTGAATCTACAAAGGAATTTTTTTTCCAGTTAATGTATGACATACAGCCTCCTTTCCCTTTTAAATCTTCTTACATAACTTCCATGAAAATAATTGATCTACACCCTCTTCCTAGTTTAACCTCCAGTATTTTCAACTGGACACACCGTTCTTCATTTATCAGTGCTTATGTTATGTATCTTACTCTAATATATTTTAGGTAATAAGGTCTATTAATCAGCTGACTGCAATCATTTTTTACTGTCTTTACCCCTTTCACCTCTATACAATTAAGGTGAAAGTACACAAGAAGTTGGTAAAACTGGTACATAGGAAACAGTGTGTGGTATAGGAGAGTAAGAAGAGGGCAAAAAAAAAGATGTGGTGGGATTAAAATATAAAAAGTTTAGCGATGAAATAAAATAATATGCAGCTGCATGACAGAAAAAAAGGTGAAGTGGAATTAAAAAACAAGTAGAGTAGGTTGACAAGAGCTTCAAGAAAATGTTCTGCAGGGAAGTAAATGAAGCAAGGTTGAAGAAAAGTATTGCATAAGAATTAAATAACCAAATGAGAGATTCTGGTAAAGTTAATGTAATGCTTTGGTGATATTGAATATTCTGAAGATTGGTTGAATATGGAGAAAAGGTGGTCATAGAATATATAGAGTAATTATAAGTTTTATGAAAGGAGAGCGAGTTGTTGCAGTATTGTAATAATAGAAATGAGTGACTTGAATGACCACGGCTTCTAGTCTGACTTTCTGGAAGATTGTGAAGGAATGGCCAAGAGGAGGGACAGACCTAAAAGGAAGGGCCCAGATAATAACTTGCAGTGTATGAAAGTGCTATAGCTAACTGCAAGAACTATAAGTCCATAAAATGACGTAAGGCTACATTTAAGGGTAATTACATAATAGGATATTGAGGGAAAGAAATGTCATAAGGGTCAACAAGGAAAGAACAAGACAGGTTTAAACAATGTGACATGTCTGCAAGTGATGAAAAAAGCTAATGAGAAAATAAAAAAAAAGAAAAAAAAAAGGTGGAAAGTGGAAGGTATAGATAATGTACAGTAGAGAAGATAAATTGTAAATAGGCATTTCACACTGTACTGTTATTCAAGTATCGGACAAAACTTTCTGACAACACCACAGAAGCATTACCATTAGTAAGTAGTTCAATAAGCCCTATGAATAGCTCTAAAAATCTAACACTGAAAGTGGATGAACAAATTAGTTTCCAAATCAATGTATTTGCTGTTGGTACAAAATTTGTTATCCTCACAGTTCTATAGACTTAACCTTATATTACTATATATCTATTTCTTTCTATCATGATTTGCATTCTTCATGAAACAAGAAAATGTAAGTGTTTAAATCTTGCCCAGATGTTAGGCCCTCAAAAGTTGGAAGATTTTAAAAGGTATTATTCTCAACTGTATAATATCTATGATCTACAACACAAACCATGATTGGCATTATGCCATTAGTGCAATGTGCTGTATCATAGTAAAATTCGGCCCATTTCTTCTTAAAACACAGATCTAAGGATGATGGGAAAAGGGACTGAAATAAATATGACAGTAGCAAATTGTAATGCATCAAAGATTGTGTAACAGGAAAATGGGTAAAAGAAGAGTACACCAACCAAAGAACTGACCAAAGTTTTGGTCCTGGTCCAAATTTATGTGATGGAATTGACCTGTTAAATACTATAATTGGTACCACAAAACACACAGGTATTAGCAGTAACTCAAATGGTTTGAGGTATGAAGCAAAGCAAATAAGAGAATCTATGTTCTTTCTAAAACAGACTGCTTTCACCGTCTGAAGTTACTGGAATTGCCCAATGGCAAGAGATGGTAAAAGCTGTAAGAAACTTGCTTGATGGTCCATTATTAGTAACAGCATGGTTTATAAATATTACAGTTCATACGATAAATTAAGCATCAAGGAGATAGAACATAAACCTCAAGTTTACAGACGGCTAATTCCAAGACAATGAAACCATCCAGGATATTATAGAAGTCAACTAAAACAAAAGGATGATGATGCTGAGCCAAAGCAATCTTTAAATTCCTCCAAAATCAGGGCATACTATTAATATCTCAATTAAGCAGCAGGATTCTTCACGGGAATTTTGTAATGAAATGTGCCATATAAATACTAGTTCAGGGGAAGGTTAAAATTCTACCCTTTTGACTAGAGAACAGCCATGAAGATTCAACAGCAGATCATAACACAAGTTTCCACAGCAGTATTCCTCACCAATAACTGCCCAAATTATAAACCCCACCATTATCTAATGTTTGAATTTTAATTGGGCATACACAAGTCTATACAGAGGTTAATTAACTGTTCTAGGATGCATGTGGTTGAATTCTTTCAATCTCAAATATTGTATGGATATCCCTACATCTGCCCATCAAATCTGGATGACTTTTTCATTTTTGATTATCATGACCCCTAACCAAAAGGGAGTTAGATGATCATTTCTCAGACATCATTGAAATATGGTAACTAATATATAGCAGAGCTGCTGTTGTAAGGCACTATATTGACTCCAGGAATATAATGGTAGTATGCTTGGTTAAATCTACATAGGATATATGGCTTAGCCTAGAAAAAAATGAAGGCTTCTTATGGAGATGCTAAATTATTAACAAATAGTTCCAATTTCCCGATTGTTGACCTCTAGTTTCAAATGCTATAGGTGGATATTTAGCTAAGATTAAAAAAAAAATTGAAGCTGAACTATAAGTTTCAATAAAGGATTCTCAGTAGATCTAGAAAACTGGATCCCCTCCATCTACATCTTGTCACTGATAATTCATTAAGCAACTTATCTAAAAACAAATACACTTTAGAGGTCCAGCAAAGTTGCTTCCTAATGTCTGATAGAAGGTCCTTAATAGGTTTGATCAACATGAGGAAACTCCTTTTCAGAGTTAGATGAGCCTCGTTATCTTCACTGGAGATGGCAGAGATAATTAACTCCCTACCTAAATCAACATATAAAGATTAACAATATACCAATAAATTGTTAACTGGTGGACTGCATCAATACAACAATGAAATTAGCTCCTCTTGGACTGATAAATGCTATTTGTTTATGATTACCTTGTGATGACCAAATTAGAATCATTCAAAATACATTTACTCCTAGACCTTGCTGGTCAACCTTAAGGTCTGAAAATGAAGGGTGGCCAAGACGTTGCAGTATTTGTAAATGTGCAGATGCTCAAGAAGCTTCTTATATGCCTGGAAACCAATAAGTTTGTTCAAGACTGTGGACTGCAAATCCATACACAACTACTGTGGCCACAGATAAGCTATCAGAATTTTTTGTCTTCTTGAAGTATAGAGCCTCATAAATGTCTGGCATCGCAAGGATTTAATAACGAGTACATCCTCCAATGTTGGGCGTTTGTCAGTGCGTATGGGCCAGGTAGTGAGAAAAGTGAAGAAGATCGGAATGAGTTCTGGAATGATTTAACTAGGTGTGTAGAAGGACTGGGTAGAAGGAATTATGTAGTTGTTATGGGTGACTTAAATGCTAGAGTGGGCGCTGGAGAGGTAGAAGGTGTCATTGGTAAGTATGGCGTACCAGGTGAAAATGAGAGTGGTGAGAGACTGGTAGACATGTGTGTTGAACAAGAGATGGTAATAGGTGCTAGCTTCTTTAAAAAGAAAGATAAGAATAAGTATACGTGGGTAAGAGTGGCAAATGGAAGAGTAGTAGAAAGGGCATTAATGGATTATGTGTTGGTAACTAAAAGAATGTTTGGAAGATTGAAAGACGTGCACGTGTTTAGGGGTATGGCTAACGGTATGTCTGATCATTTTTTGGTGGAAGGAAAATTAGTTGTAGCAAAAGAGTGGGGGAATAGAGTAGGTGGATGTAAAAGGGAGGTAGTGAGGATTGAAGAGCTAATAAAACCGGGGGTAAAAAGTAAATATCAGGAAAGGTTGAAAATGGCATATGATGAGGTGAGAGTAAGAGAAACTGGTAATTTAGAGGAGGAATGGAAGTTAGTAAAAGAAAATTTTGTTGGGATTGCAAGTGATGTATGTGGCAAGAAGGTTGTTGGAGGCAGCATGAGGAAGGGCAGTGAATGGTGGAATGAAGGAGTGAAGGTGAAAGTGGAAGAGAAAAAGAGGGCTTTTGAAGAATGGCTGCAGAGTAATAGTATAGAGAAGTATGAAAAATATAGAGAGAAAAAGGTGGAAGTAAAGCGCAAGGTACGTGAGGCAAAGAGGGCAGCTGACCTGAGGTGGGGTCAGGGATTGGGTCAGTCATATGAAGAGAATAAGAAGAAGTTTTGGAAAGAAGTGAAGAGAGTAAGGAAGGCTGGCGCAAGAATTGAAGAGACAGTGAAAGATGGAAATGGAAGGTTGTTAAAAGGAGAGGAGGCAAGGAAAAGGTGGGCGGAATATTTTGAAAGTTTGCTGAATGTTGAGGATAATAGGGAGGCAGATATAATTGCTGTTCCAGGTGTTGAGGTGCCAGTGATGGGAGGTGAGAATGAGAGAGAGATAACAATAGAGGAAGTGAGGAGAGCACTAGATGAAACGAGAGTAGGAAAAGCATCTGGTATGGACGGTGTGAAAGCTGAGATGTTGAAGGAAGGGGGTGTGACTGTACTTGAATGGTTGGTGAGATTGTTTAATGTGTGTTTTGTGTTGTCAATGGTACCAGTAGATTGGGTTTGTGCATGTATTGTACCACTATATAAGGGTAAGGGAGATGTGCATGAGTGTTGTAATTCAAGAGGTATTAGTTTGTTGAGTGTAGTTGGAAAAGTGTATGGTAGAGTACTGATTAATAGGATTAAGGATAAAACAGAGAATGCAATCTTGGAAGTACAGGGTGGTTTTAGAAGAGGTAGGGGTTGTATGAATCAGATTTTTACAGTTAGGCAGATATGCGAGAAATATTTAGCAAAAGGTAAGGAGGTGTATGTTGCGTTTATGGATCTGGAGAAAGCATATGATAGAGTTGATAGGGAAGCAATGTGGGATGTGATGAGGTTATATGGAGTTGGTGGAAGGTTGTTGCAAGCAGTGAAAAGTTTATACAAAGGTAGTAAAGCATGTGTTAGAATAGGAAATGAAGTGAGTGATTGGTTTCCGGTGAGAGTGGGGCTGAGACAGGGATGTGTGATGTCGCCGTGGTTGTTTAACTTGTATGTTGATGGAGTGGTGAGAGAGGTGAATGCTCGAGTGCTTGGACGAGGATTAAAACTGGTAGGCGAGAATGACCATGAATGGGAGGTAAATCAGTTGTTGTTTGCGGATGATACTGTACTGGTAGCAGACACAGAAGAGAAGCTTGACCGACTAGTGACAGAATTTGGAAGGGTGTGTGAGAGAAGGAAGTTGAGAGTTAATGTGGGTAAGAGTAAGGTTATGAGATGTACGAGAAGGGAAGGTGGTGCAAGGTTGAATGTCATGTTGAATGGAGAGTTACTTGAGGAGGTGGATCAGTTTAAGTACTTGGGGTCTATTGTTGCAGCAAATGGTGGAGTGGAAGCAGATGTACGTCAGAGAGTGAATGAAGGTTGCAAAGTGTTGGGGGCAGTTAAGGGAGTAGTAAAAAATAGAGGGTTGGGCATGAATGTAAAGAGAGTTCTATATGAGAAAGTGATTGTACCAACTGTGATGTATGGATCGGAGTCGTGGGGAATGAAAGTGATGGAGAGACAGAAATTGAATGTGTTTGAGATGAAGTGTCTGAGGAGTATGGCTGGTGTATCTCGAGTAGATAGGGTTAGGAACGAAGTGGTGAGGGAGAGAACGGGTGTAAGAAATGAGTTAGCGGCTAGAGTGGATATGAATGTGTTGAGGTGGTTTGGCCATGTTGAGAGAATGGAAAATGGTTGTCTGCTAAAGAAGGTGATGAATGCAAGAGTTGATGGGAGAAGTACAAGAGGAAGGCCAAGGTCTGGGTGGATGGATGGTGTGAAGAAAGCTCTGGGTGATAGGAGGATAGATGTGAGAGAGGCAAGAGAGCGTGCTAGAAATAGGAATGAATGGCGAGCGATTGTGACGCAGTTCCAGTAGGCCCTGCTGCTTCCTCCGGGGCCTTAGATGACCGCGGAGGTAGCAGCAGTAGGGGAGTCAGCATTATGAAGCTTCATCTGTGGTGGAAATGTGGGAGGTTGGGCTGTGGCACCCTAGCAGTACCAGCTGAACTCGGTTGGGTCCCTGATTAGGCTGAAGGAACATAGAGAGTAGAGGTCCCCTTTTTGTTTTGTTTCATTGTTGGTGTCGGCTACCCCCCAAAATTGGGGGAAGTGCCTTGGTATATAGATAGATAGACATCCTCCAGTTTACTGGGTTTGGCTTAACTCTATACAAGAAAAAACTATGGGAAAGGCTCTTTGTGAACAGATCTACCAATTGTGGACCCCCAAGATATAAGAACATTGAGGATCTCAAGTTCAGTAACCACTCTCCCCGCCTGGCCCATCAGCTATAATGCTATGCCTACCCAAAACAAGCTTTGACACTATGACAACCTTATTTGCCTGCCACTACTCACACACACTATTACTGCTAGCCAACACACAGTCTTGAAGGCATAAATAGAGACTTCCTTCAAGTGCTGTCTCAGGCTATGTCATGTTATTCATTAACAGTGCACCAACTTGAGCAGTATACACTTGAACATTCTCTGTTGGGTGAATTATCTTTGCTTTTCTGTTAATGATCATACCTAGCTACAAAGCTCTTATCAAACTCATAAGTTAGGGAACCCCTAGTTGACATAAGTCCGGGGATTAGGCAAAATTGATGCAAATTGCTGTTGCCACTCACTAGCCAGTTATTGAGGCATCATTAAATTCTTGGGCATAATGTTTCCATGTAGAAAAATCAAGGTTCGGCTACAACCTGCAAGTCAGTTACTCGAAACTGGAATACCATCCTTTCTAAACAATGTGATGGCATTTGTCTAATGCTAGCCAGATAAGGGTGCAGAAATATGAATCATCAAGATTCAGGAATGATGGGAAGTGCTCCACACTAATGGATTGTGCATCCATTTTATTATCTCGGTTCATTAAGGAATTTGCTAACAACCAGAAAAAACAAAATGATTTGTCCTACAACTCCACCTTCTCCAATTCCAGCAACATAGATGCACATAGCTGTCAATGTCAAAGGCCTGTAAGATATCTGGGCCATAGTTCTACAGTTACAATTAGGATGCTGGAATGCTGTCTAGCCTATGTAAAGGAGTGTTCAAGCAACAAAGTCTATTGCCTAAGACTGTTGAATCATATGGTAGTAAATATTGAGGAAACACTGATCTTCTATTTTGCCTGACCCCCTTAGCCTGTGAC
The DNA here is from genome assembly GCF_036898095.1 of Palaemon carinicauda. Lineage (NCBI taxonomy): Eukaryota > Metazoa > Arthropoda > Malacostraca > Decapoda > Palaemonidae > Palaemon > Palaemon carinicauda. The sequence goes on from NC_090746.1 coordinate 54,585,663, forward strand.
TTTGCACCAAATGCTGTTCCAGTTTCTTGACCTATAAGAGGCTAATTGCCTTTGGATGCAGTCAACTATTTAAAGGTAGAATACCATCATCTAGAGGGCATACTTGGATCTCAGAAGATATAGTCCTGTTTGTTGAGGACGGTTATAGATGTCAGCAACTTTATCAAAAACTGGTTACTGCTGGCCAGTGAAATTTATAGAAGTTGTCTCCAATAGAACGGCCTTCTTTTTGTTTCTTTAAGACAATTCAAAAAGATTTTGCACAAGTAATTGAGGGCCTCCAAAAACTTTACTTCATACTGTAATGGAATAGTAATGGGACAAATAGTGAACTCCATCAAAACACACTAAATATGACACATTTGGAGACAATTTATTTTTTCTAACTATACAAACCTGAACCATTTACAAAGGAGAGGGACCAGTGAAGCTGGAAAACACTGCAATCAAAATTTTTATAACTAGGTGTAAACAGTTGCCCTGTAACTATTGGACTGCCCGAGAGCAGGGAAGCCCAATGCCTCTGCTTGCTCACAGAATAGTAACATTGATTGCAGCTGGGAATTTCTAGGGGGTGGATGATGGTGGAAAAGTAGAGTAAAAGCATCATGTTTATTAGTTAGAAAAATTACAAAATCATCAAATACAAGCCTTTGACCTTTAAACAGGAGGAAGTGGGAGGAAGGCCCCTTCAAACTGGCTGGAAACTTGCACTGGGTTACCAAGAACTTGAACCCTTTTAGGTGGTGCTGAGGCAAGTTCCTTTACACCTCCTGCACTGTTGGTTTGACAGTACCATCAAGTCCACGTCCAGTGTAACAAAGGATGCGGAAGGGAAAACCGGTGTCAGAACAAGGAATATTGTATATACATAAATGGATTTGACTAATTCCAACTGAGAGGCATATGTATATGAAGGGGTTTGCCTGGTTACAATAAAATCCTGAAAAATTAACAGCTTCGTATGACAATGGAGAACGTGTACACGAAATATTTTGTCAAAATTCCTCTTGCTTTCATAGTTACAGGGTGATTAGTAAAAGTAACTCAATAAATCAAAAACACTGATCCATACAAGAAAATGCAGTACTGTACTGTATTTCTTCTGTTATCATAAATTTTTATACGTATTACATTTTAATATAAAACAAATTGTGAGCAATGTCATATGTATAAACTAAACCCTTTGGCCTTCAGTGCTAGCAAAAACCCAAGAGAGAATACATATTTGAGTTTGACCGCTGACATTCACTCACTTTTACGTCTGTTTTTCTTGGTTTCGGCAAGAATTTTATCATGTCAAAGAGGAAAAGACGCTTTCAACATCTTGCTACCATAGGGGAGAAGAAAATTCGCTCTAATAATGATTTTCAAAAGTAGGTAATATATCGGGGGTATTAGCAGAGTTAGTGAAAGAGAAAGAGGATGGAGCGACCATCTTGTCTAAAGAAGCAAGATGTTGAACAAAAGGATCTTCATTTATGATTAAATTATGATAAATTGTAAAAATACACAAGAAGAAAATTTGCTTTAGTAAGAGTTAAGAAGTCGGTAATACAGTATCTGCAATACCAGAGTTAGTGAAGGAGAGAGATGATCAAGGAGCAACCGAGAGTTTTAGACCATAACTGAGTTCAAGATTCTGTGCTTGCATCTGAATCCTGTCTCCCAGTTTTTTCTTAGGGACATATTTCTCTAGGTGAAGGATGAGGCTCCTAATCCTAGTAGCTTGAGGCATCTCTGAAACCGACATAGAGGTTTCAAGAGGGTTGACTTATGCTGGGTCGGTGCCATCGCTCACACCACACAGTGGGGGCCCCTGTAGGGTTAACATTAGTCCAGCCATCAAGGTTATAAGCGTACCTAATTTGTCTCGAAAGTTCTTCCTTTCTCCAGCCTTAAAGACATTAAGGCAAGATAAGGAGGCAGAAGTAGGCCTGGGGAAACTTCTTTCCCGCTCAACATGCTCAGCCGAAGGATGGGTTTCTCTTCCCAGATTCAGTGTATTACAAGCGAAAAACTTATCGACTGAAAAGCCTCTGCTTCGTCTCCAGTGCGGAACTCGTCTATGCCTCTTAGGCTAGTCAGACTGGAGTTCTGTTGCAGGCGTAGGGTAAGAGGCTTCTTTCCTATCTTCATCTTTCAAGATTCGTGAAAGGGGAACCCCTGAGCAGATGATCCTTATATGCTCATCCTTCACGTTCTTGGGACCATTCTATGCACATCATTCATGTCCGTAGCATCATAACACTGGCTTACAAAAAAAAAATTTTGGTCTGAGACAAGAATGGGGATAGGTGTTTTTTGCTAATTTGGGTGTGCTGAATTCAAATTTATAAAGTTTTGCTCTATCACCTCTAGTTTTCTGGCTTTTAAATAGTCTCATTTTAGTATAAACAGAGTATATGTGCACATTTCAAGAGTTGCAGCAGCTTATAACAGATAAAACAGGATAGATAAAGAACACCGATTGAATCAATATACTTGGATGACACAATTACACAATTCATAGTACCACAGACAGTCAAAAGTGTGTTTTCTGATGCCGTCTCTGCATGAGATTTCGAAGGCCTCCACTAAGACCAAGCTGAAGCCGATTAAAAAAATGTTGACGATCCTGAACCTGTTGCTCTATCTGAAGTTGCTGAGATCGTTACACTAGGGAAGTCCATGGTCTAGAAGATGATGACGCCGACATTGATGAGTTTATCGAGGAGCACCAAGATGAACTTACGACGGATGACCTGAAGGAGTTGGAGGCCATGAGAGTGAACGTCTTTCATGAAGAGTACAGGGGGGGATGACCCACTGACAATGGCAGAAATTAAGGACTGTCTAGATGGCTACTTTAAAATCGTGGCTCTCGTTGAGAAAACACACCAAGAAAAAATTCTCATAGGTCATGCGCTTGAGTAATGTAATGAAGTTTGCTTGAGTCATTTCAGGAAAATTTTAAGTAGGAGGCAAAAACAACGTTCTTTTGACGATTATTTTAAAAAGAAGCCTTCAGTAGAAGCAGACACTGCGCCACTTAAAAAATGAAAGAAAAGTGGCAGAGATGAAGAAAATACATAAAATAATTAAATTTAGAAAATACCAAACGTAAAGTAAAAAAGAAAAAAAAATTAGAAAAAGAAAAAATAAAGAATTTTATTTTAAGATTATCGTAATGTTGTGTTAATATTTCCTGCCAAATGTGTTTCTTAACTCAAGTGTTAATGTTTTCTGTCCTTTTTACATGTTTTGTAAAGTAAAGTGTTCATGTTTCTGACACTTGTTAACATTTTTCGCGGTTTTATCCTCCTCTACCATCCCGCACTTCGCCTCACTCCAACGGTAAAGTCCCACACTTTTGATAATGTATTCTTACTGTTTGCTCTAACTATACATTTCTTTTACAGGTTACCAATGGCTAATTTATTATTGAATTATCCAAATACAGTATTGGTCATACATTTTGTACTGTTTAGGGGGTGTATCATTTTAATAATCCTTCAATGTGCTTTTCTAGGGTCTGGAACAAATTAGACTATTTACAGTATATGTAAAAGGCGACTCAAGAGACAAAAAAAATTTCTTTACGAAAGCCATTATGGAACCAACTAATTTCTTGCTGTGAGGAATTACTGTACTAACTCCTTCCAGCCGTACAATGAGAGACATCTACTGAGAGACTGTGGAGCTCGCCTACTTACTTGGATGAGGCCAGGGTGAGGAGGAACACAGTCTTCAAGGTGACCTTACTATCCATTATCTGCCTCAGGGGCTCAAAGGGCATCGAGAACTTTGATGTCCCACACGGGGCAGACATGACTGCTCAACTCCTCTTGTAAGCATCGAAGGCTGCTTGGAGGATCCTAGATTCAATCCCTTGAGGAGGAAGACCTGTCCCAGGGCCGCTCGGAAACCCTTCACTGCCGGCAATGACATACCCTGGTTGAGGCGTAGGTGGATGAGGAAATCTGCGATGATGGGGATCGAGGCGATGAACAGCCTAATGCCCTCCTTGGCACACCAATTACCAAAGGTAGCCCACTTCGCTTGGTATATGGCCCACGAAGATTCCCTAAGGTTACCCGTCATCTGTGCGGCCGACCTTCTGGAGTAACCCTCCCTCCTTAACAGACGCTGAATAGTCTCCACGCGTGAAGGGAGAGGTTTGGGAGGCCCTTGTGGAACCTCTGGAAGTGTGTCTACCTCAAGAGGTCTTACCGCAGAGGCAGAGGCCATGACGGCTCCACCGCCACGTCCAGGAGATCCGGAAACCATTCTTTTTCAGGCCACCAGGGATATACCAACGTTATCTTTGCTTGCCTTGCCCTTTGAAGTCAGTTGATGGTCTTGTGACGGGCCGAGAGAGGAGTTGTGAACTCAAAGGCAGGATGCAATCAACTGAGTTTTATTAAGGAACACTCTTCTTTATATACAAAACCTCAAGGCAACAGGACATAACATGTTCGAGAGACAGACAATGTTACAGAGCAAAACGGAGACATGATCATTCAGGTTCTTTTTAGTGCGAGGGAAGAGCGCAGATAAAAGCATAATATATACAAAATAATTATGTACAATCATGTGACACACGGTTGGTACATGGCTCCCCCCCTAAAAATGATATACTGTACATGTTAAATAGGGCGCCCGGATCTAGAGAGGCGAACTGTAGGCGGGTCATCTGGCAGAAGATAAGCAGGTTTTAGACGATCAATGGAGACCCAGTCTTCTTTGCCCTGAATGTTTAGTAGGAATGCTTTCGGACTGCGTCGGATCACAAGGAAAGGGCCCGTGTAAGGGGGCGTTAGTGGTGGCTTGCTAGTGTCGTTGCGCAGGAAGACGTGCGTTGCAGAGTGCAAGTCCGTTGGTATGTGATGCTTCGCTGGGGGCTTGTAAGTCTGGCGGCACGGAGTAAATTTTCCCACGACGTGACGTATGCGCTGAAGATCGTCGGAGGAGGTTGTAGAAGGAAAAAATTCGGCAGGGACGACCAACGCCATACACCATTTCAGCTGCCGAGACGTCGAGGGCGTCTTTAGGAGTGGTCCTTAGTCCCAGGAGGACCCAGGGAAGTTGAGTAAACCAGTTGCAATCCTTGCAGCGGGACATCAAAGCTGCTTTGAGGGTGCGATGAAAACGTTCAACCATTCCATTGGCAGCGGGGTTGTAGGCCGTTATCTGATGTAGGGTGATGCCCAGGAGCTTCGCTAATGACGTCCACAATTGAGAGGTGAAAGTGGTTCCCCTGTCAGAAGTAATATGCTCAGGGATACCGAATCTTGAAATCCTTCCAGAGAGTAAGGCAGATGTACATGAGGCGGACGTTGCAGTTTCCATGGGAATGGCTTCAGGCCAACGAGTGGAGCGGTCGATGACGGTAAACAGGTAACGATGTCCTTGTGATGTGGGTAGGGGGCCTACAACGTCGACGTGAATGTGTGCGAAACGACGCTGAGGTTGAGGAAAATTGCCCACTCCTGAATCCGTGTGTCGATGTACTTTGGAAGTTTGGCAAGAAGTACAGGCGCGGACCCAATCCTTAGCATCCTTAGAAATGCCGTGCCAAATGAACTTTGCCTTCAGCAGCTGTGCAGTAGAACGGCACGAGGGATGTGAAAGGCCGTGAATGAAATCAAACACCTGTCGGCGCATGGGAGCAGGAATCCAAGGTCGCGGTCTACCAGTACTGACGTCACATGGGAGGGTGGTGTTGGAGTCTTCGAGGGGAAAATCTTCCCAACGGAGGGACGTGCAGGATGTCCTACAAGCTTGATACTCTGGATCCTGTCGTTGGGCTTCAGCCAGGGCGGTGTAATCCAATCCCAGTTGAACGGCAGCCAACGTGTTTTTTGACAGGGCATCGGCAATGGGATTCATTTTCCCAGGGACGTATTGGAGGGTGCAATTGTATTCAGCCACGGCGGAGAGATGTCGGCGTTGACGGGCGGACCAGGCGTCAGACTGTCGAGTGAAGGCGTGCACCAGAGGCATGTGGTCTGTGCGAATGACGAAGGGCGTACCTTCTAAGAAATGGCGAAAGTGACGGACAGCCAAGTGCACCGCCAGCAATTCTCGATCGAAGGTAGAATAACCCGATTCTGACTTGGACAGTTTTCTGCTGAAGAAGGCCAATGGGCGGGGCGAGCCTTTGACCACCTGCTCGAGTACTGCACCAATAGCGACGTCGCTGGCATCGGTGGAGAGAAGGAGAGGGGCGTGTGGGATAGGAAAAGTGAGAGCCGCAGCAGTTGATAGGGCCTTCTTTGCATTGCATTAGGCTGCTTCTTGAAGGGGACTCCACTTCAGGTCCTTTGGCTTGCCCTTGAGGGAGGCGTAAAGGGGAGCAAGAGTGGCAGCAATGGCTGGCAGAAAACGGTGATAATAGTTGATCATGCCCAAGAATTCCTGCAGAGCTTTGACGGTCGAGGGCGCGGGGAAGTTCTGAACGGCTGCTACCTTCTCAGGGAGGGGATGGACTCCTTCAGGAGTGATACGGTTCCCTAAGAACGACACTTCGTTGGCGCCAAAGGTACACTTGTCGTACCGGACTACAAGGCCGTTTTGTTGCAGGCGGTCGAGCACGATGCGCAGGTGACGGAGGTGTTCCTCTTTTGAGGAGAAGAACACAAGTATGTCGTCCACATAACATACACAGAAAGGGAGGTCCCCTAAGATGCCATCCATGAGACGTTGAAATGTTGCCCCAGAATTACGAAGGCCAAAACAGGAGTAATTGAAGGTGTATGTACCAAACGGAGTGGTGATGGCGGTCTTGGGGATGTCTTCTGGGTTCATAGGCACCTGATAATACCCCTTCAGGAGGTCGAGCGTAGAGAAAACCTTCGCTTTGTGCAGGTAGGAGGTCACATCGGCAATGTTTGGGAGGGGGTAGTGATCCGGTTCTGTTTGCATGTTCAGGCGCCTGTAATCCCCGCATGGGCGGAGGGAGCCGTCTTTCTTCAGAACGATGTGTAAGGGTGACGACCATGGGCTGGAGGCCTTTTGGCAAAGGCCCATTTCCTCCATTTCGGCGAACGTCTGTTTGGCGGCTGCCAATCGTTCCTGTGCCAGACGTCTGAATTTTGCGAAGACTGGGGGTCCCGTCGTCTTGATATGGTGATAAATACCGTGATTGGCAGGAACCGTAGGCGTTTGGCGAAGTTCTGGACGGAAAACTTCCGGGTACGACGTGAGGAGGTGGGCGTAGGCATCTGTGGGTGCGCTGATGTGGAGAGCGAGGTTAGAGGGGGCGGGTTGAAGAGGTGTCGACAAGTACGAGTCTGCGTTGACCAATCGTCGGTGGGCGACATCGACCAGAAGGTGGAAAAGAGAGAGGAAATCCGCACCGAGGATTAGCATTGTGACGTCAGCAACGAGAAACTTCCAACTGAATTTACCGTTTCCGAACGATAATGTGAGGTTCTCGTAACCGTAGGTGGGTATCGCAGATCCGTTGGCAGCTACCAAGCGGACGTCGGCAGATGTAGACAGACTACGTCGTGCCTTGAAGAGTTTCCTTGGCAAAAGAGAACGACAAGCACCCGTGTCTACCAAAAATCGCACGCCCGTTCCTGCATCCTGTAAAAAGAAAAGATTAGAAACATGGGAGGCCACCGCGACAAGCGATGGCCTACTTACACGTTTTTTGGCCACTGACAATCCTTGGCACATTTCTTTGCAGTTGCCCCGAATCTGAAGTGGTAGTAGCAAAACTGCGGCGGATGGGAGGTAGTAAGTGGCTGTAGAAGTCGTTCGTTGGGGCGCGAGCGATTGGTGGGTGGTGGGCGGCTTTGTCGCCGCTTCGGCACGTCACGGGGTAGGCGTGTATGTCCTAAGGCATTCATGTCAGCTTCAGTTGACGTTGAATAGGCATCCTCGTCGTCAGGGGTGGAGGCGTTGATGGAGGTCTTGAAGTGGCTGTCCATAAGGGCGTCGGCTTTGGTCATCAAGTCCTTTATGGGTAAACTATCGATATCGGGTATGGCAGCGCGTACAGGTTCGGGTAAACAGCGTATACAAAGGGCACGAAGTAGGTTCACCTCACGAGGAGAGCCGTCTGCGGAAGGTTGAAGGCGAGCGATACTGGTCATTTCCCTGAGGGCAAGCGAAGCCCTTTGGTCCCCCAACGGTTGTTGCGAGAGCTGAAAAAGCTTTGCTATACGGGCGGCTGGTGACGGCGAGTACTGCTGCAGAAGGTATGTTTTGAGGGCGTCATACGCTATTGGGGTGTCTCCTTGTTCACAAAGCCAGTCGGATATTTCTGGGAAGGTGTCCTCGGGTATCGCCACGAGAACATAATCCGCTTTGGTGGTTGAGCGAGTCACGCCCGATACGAAACTGGACTTCTGAGCGCTGAAACCAAGCAAACGCTTCTCCGCTGGCGAACGGTGAAAGTTTCAATTGGGCGGCCGCAGCGCCAACTGCTGTAGTAGAATCCGTCTCCGTCATAGTACCAACGATGGAGGGGCGAGGGAGGTGGGGGTGGAAGGCAGTGGGAGCGAGTCGACTTCCGGGGTCACCAATGTGACGGGCCGAGAGAGGAGTTGTGAACTCAAAGGCAGGATGCAATCAACTGAGTTTTATTAAGGAACACTCTTCTTTATATACAAAACCTCAAGGCAACAGGACATGACCTGTTCGAGAGACAGACAATGTTACAGAGCAAAACGGAGACATGATCATTCAGGTTCTTTTTAGTGCGAGGGAAGAGCGCAGATACAAGCATAATATATACAAAATAATTATGTACAATTGTGACACACGGTTGGTACAGTCTGTCATAGAAGGCTGAAGGTAAAAACGTACACGTCTAGTTCATCCAACGGGTGCTGGAATGCGTCCTCCATCGCTGCTGTCGGGTCTGGTACTGGGGAGCAGAAGACTGGCAACTTCACGTTTAGCCTTGTTAGGAAAAGTCCAGACAGGGATAACCCCATGTATCCAACACTGGTTTTGCCACCTACGGGTGTAGAGACCATTCGACAGCCAGCACTTGTCCCCGTCTGCTGAGACAGTCTGCAACCACATTCCTCTTCCCCGCAATGTACCTGGCCATCAGAGAGATGGCGTTGTCCTTGACCCACAACAGGATCTCCGCCGTCAGGTCGTAAATATGACGGGACCGGAAATCGCCCTGCTTCCTGATGTAGGCGACGATGTTGGCATTGTCGCTCATCAAGGCTACTCTCCTCCCCACTAAAGAACTTCCCAACTCAAGGAGGGCTCTTTGAACTGCCAGAAGTTCAAGCTTGTTTCTTTGAACTGCCAGAAGTTCAAGCTTGTTTATGTGGAGGGCCTTTTCCTCAAGAGACAAAAGTCCGGCACCAGCTTGGTCCAGCAGAAGTGCTCCCCATCCCTCCTTGGATGTGTCCGTAAAGAGGAAGACTTCCGGAGGAGGATCCAGTAGCGAGACCCCTGTTAAGGAGTTCCTCGGATCTAAACCACCACTGGAGAGCCTCCCTGGTCGACTGGGATGGGAGTGTGTCTCGACGATAGGGCCTGGATTTCCTTCAAATCCCACTGGACCGGCCAGTGGGATTTGGAGACAAGCTTCTCCAGGGATAGTAAGTGCCCCATTAGCGTCTGCCATTCCTTCAGAGGCGCCGAAGAGAGGCCACGCTATTACTTCCAACTTGACGACCCTCTCCTTCGTCGGGAAGGCTCTGGCCGTTAAGCTTCCGGATGAGGACGAGGACCCTACAGAAGGCGGAAGTCTCTTCGCCCACTCGGTTGTCAGTGTGGCCCTTCGACCCAACTTCAAAAATGGGAGCCCACTCTCCAGTCGCCGGCCTGCCGCTCGGAGGTCCATCCCGATGATCCGCCCCTACCTCCACCGGGCTACGCTTCACGTGTGGTGCGGGGCACAAAGGCACGGAGCTGTAAGACAACGAGATGAAGGAGCAGTGCTTCCTCTCTCTGTCCTCTTTTTATTCTCGACGTGCCCGAGCCAAGGCGGCGGGGAGGAAGAATGGGGCGGCATCTGCGGTAGAGTACTCCTGCCATGGCGCATGCGAATGTTGATACAACATTCACTTCAAGGTATATGATAAAACGTTAAATACTTGACTATTTCACAGCACGTCCTCCGGCACTGAAACATCTGGAATGATTGGTACAGGAATAAAAGGTACAACAGTCTCAGTAATGGACCAAGACCAGCATTAACTCACCTTGGTCCTCGCTCTGGGTGGGGATAGGGGAAGTTTCAAAACACTTGGAGGAATGACTTCTCTTGGAAGAAGAACCATCCTTGTTCTTTTAGCTCCCTTCGACGTGGGACAGGTCTCTTGAACTCACGAAGAATGATCGGCTCCTGGGAGTCGCTGAGCAGAAGCTGGGACTGCCATCCCGTGAGCGGATGGGGAAAGGTCTACCCGCAGCTGAGCTGATGCCGCACACGCGGTTGGCGGGTAGAAATAAGACTGACCGATCTTCCCTCAACACCCATGCTACATCTGTGGGGGGGGGCTGTCTTACGGGCATGGAGGGGGAAACACAAGGTCCCAATCCGGTCCCGTCACAGACCACCTCTGCCACTATAGGCAGCACTGGAGACAAAGAAGTCCCCGATACATTGTGTACTACCGAACATGCCGAAGAAGGATAAGACCCAGTAAGCTTCCTTGAGGGCGACCTGTCCTTCTTCGACTTCCGTTTCTTTGTGGCCATCTTGGCCCATTGAACATCATTCCACCCAACGCACTCCTAACACGTATCACTCGTTGAACACACACGACCTCGACATGATGTACACAAAACGTGAGGATCAACCTCCACGTGTGAAAGGAAGGCTGCACACAACTTTCCCTTAACACCTGGGCAACAACGCTTCACACACTGATTCCATACTTAGCAAACACACAAGGGAACACTAAGTAACAGGAACGTGAAAGCAACACACTCTCCAACACGAAGGAAAAAGTAACGGTAGCAAGAGAAGCTGACAAGTTGACCTCACATGTCAACAACTAAGATAAGAATGGACGTCGTGACCTGAAAGTCGCCTGAGGCTGCTTCTTAGTGTATTGTGGGAAAACAAGTGAGGCCAGGGTCATGTATGTGGAGAGGGGGGATTAGGGAGATTAGGCCTCATGGGGGGGGGGGGGAAATTCCTAGTCGGGGGAGATAGCTAGCTAGCTCAGGGTTCTCCTAAATGGTGGACCATGATAAGTTTGTACCGGAACAAACCGAGATTTAATAGACATAAGCATTCACTCGTAACTCACGGTTAATGAACAATCACTCAAATGCAGTTAATGAATAGTAGCTCAAATGACCGTGAATTAAGAAAAAGCACAAAGTCAAGAGAGAGAAACACTAAAATGATGAACAGAATGAATGCGAAAGGCTCGAGCGTAGAGAGGAAGTGAGAGCACAACCTCTTCACTTCATAACCAGCAATAATGTGGAGAGATGTTGTTTACCCAGCATAAAGCATGACACAATCAACCAAAAAATTGTATTGGCCGTTCGTAGAAAACATTAGTAGTAGTTACTCCATATAAATGACTCAAAAGTTTGTATCTGTGCAGGAATAAATTCTAAAAAAAAAATCTTGCCTTGGGATAATTGATCACTGATACTGGGAAGGAACACCCAGAAAAACACACAAAACAATATGTAAAATTGAAGATGAATGATTAACAAGTGCTGAAACATTGACTCTGCAACAAAACCCGAGAAGTGAATAAATCTGCTAATAACAATACGTATCATGAATTGTGGAGAGAGTGATCGAAGTATATCACAAGATGCCGATGAACCATACATGGTGAAACTAACTCTTCTGAAATACAGATGCCCATAAGTAGGGGAAGAATTGAGACAAAAGAATTTCAATAACAACTCATTACTGTACTTTGATCACAACTTTTAAGTTACTCTGGTACTCAAATCAAAGCGCAAGCTTCTTCGATAAGATTTCACTTAAAAAGTGAAAATATTGTTAGGCATTTAGAACTGATTGAACTATCAGACACTAACTCATATGTTAATATTCCTAGATTTCAACATAAAAAGGTCTAATCTACTTCAATTAATGGCAAAGGTTTCCCACTGAAGTATAGTTGTACAGTAGCAAAGTTTAAAGCATGTGTAAGGGTAGAGCAATAGAGAAGTTTTCACCTCAATTAACTTAACAAGAACAATACTTTCAAGTGTGCTTCCTAATATTTTATGCTGAATTATTTGGCCCATTATCACAATTATTTTCAAAAAGACTTCTGAGGTTTTTTTTTTTTTTTTTTTCAATTTTACCCTTTCTAAGCTTCAATAAAGATTCAAGAGGCCAATACCTGTGACAATCTCTTCTATTTTAAATAAAAGCCTGACTTCAAATACTGTACTAGCTTATATTTAAAGCTTGAAGATTAAGTTGGATTATAATGTGTACTGTACTTTATTTTCAGTTCAATATACAACCAAGAAAAAAAATTTGAGATTTCTACCAAATAAACTGACTTGAAGTTGAAATGTCTAATCTTGAGTTTGTATATCTAATACATCTAAGCACAGTTACATCTTTCCCCTGTAAAGTAGCTTAAAAGTTCCTTTAACATATTTTCAACATGAAAAATAACGTGCCACTATCATTTTATAAAAAGCACATCCATTAAGATTTTATTTTTGTATTTAATATGTAAGGAGAGCAACATAAATCGGAAATGACATATAGTATGTTGAACCTATGTCAGGAGGGGTATTAATTGTATTCATATGACACTATTACCCTATGAAAATAGTTTCTTAGGGCTCTATTTCCTAATTGGCTAAACTAACCATCTAAATTGAAGCTAATTAGTCAATTTAAACTAATAGGTTATCAAACTTTCATGTACTATTAAAAAAAACCAGCCAACGCCAAATCTTTAGATCTTTTACGATTTCCTAAAACTAATTCGCAACAGCCTTCTAATTACGAGACATCGAATGCACATTGACCTTTTCTTGCACTAATTGACGGGTGGTCTAACAACTGAAAAAATACAAAAATTGCACTGTGTTTTTCACTATTCATCCACGACAAGACAATAGAACAATGTAAACCAATTTTTGTAAAACCCCGAACTCCCAGGAAATAATATCAACATGTAATGATCAATTCCAGGTACCAAGATGAACACACACTAAAGAGTACTGTACTGCATTAAGCGTACTTAAACGGGAACAATGGCTGTACTAAATATGATTTCACAGAGCAAAAAAAAATAAATCAGTATACTGTACTTCGGATAACTTTATAAAAATAAAAAATTAAAAGCATCACTTCACCCAATTATGTTGAAATATTTCTTTTTACCTGGATGTCCGGCCATCTTTTTTTAATGTGACCGATGTCTCAGGAGCAGGATGAAAAAATAAGAAAACTTAACCTTGACTATCAATTTTCAACGATAAAACCTCAAGCCAACCAACAAATTTGGATACAAATTGACATTTGGAATATTCCATAACTACCTAAAAATGACGATCTTATAAACTGTACTTTCTTTTTTAATTCACTGTAATAAAAAATATCAAATGTAAAACCAAGGGAAAAAAAATAGTCAACTTACCTGCAAAGGAAGAAACAGTGACTGTAGTATTTTCAAATATATGCCACAAAGACCGTATACTAAGCAATTAGCATTTAGTCTAGATAAAACATATAAATTAGCATTCGAGTACACAAGGAATATTTTTTTTACTATAAAATGCGAACAAAAATAAAGAGAGAGAGAGAGAGAGAGAGAGAGAGAGAGAGAGAGAGAGAGAGAGAGAGAGAGAGAGAGAGAGAGAGAGAGAGGAGAGAGAGAGAGAGAGAGAGAGAGAGAGAGAGAGAGAGAGAGAGAGAGAGAGAGAGAGAGAGAGAGAGAGAGAGAGAGAGAGAGAGAGAGAGAGAGAGAGAGAGAGAGAGAGAGAGAGAGAGAGAGGGGGGGGGGGCAGGCAGGCCTGTTAGTTAGTTTTTAGATGTTTCCATCCGGGGAGACTCCATTTGGTTAGACCGTTTATAGATATAAATAACTTATTCTTGAACTTGTTTACCATGTTACTGTTTACTACATCCACTGGAAGCCTCATCCATGTATTTGCTATTTTGTATGTAAATAAATTGCAACATTGAGTGGTATATCTCCTCAATTCCAGTTTGCATCCATAACCTCTGGACTGATGTGTCTACATTTGTTACTCCTTTGAGTTTTGAATGCCTGTATTAACTGTCCCCTTAGTCAAGTTTGTAGATTAAATGTTCAAACATTCCATCATCCATCTATATCCAATTTGCATTGGTGTGTGAATTAGTTTGGGGGCCCTAACTTGTACTGTTTCCAGTCTATCTATATCCTTCTGAATTGGACTCTCATTCTAGATGTAGTCTTACTAGTGTTGTGTACAGCTAAAGTAGTGTCTTAGTTTCTTAATTTGAATTCTCTTTATGTAACCTATTAGTTTTTGTGCTTTCTTTTCAGCTTTTATGCTCTGTTTGGTGAACTTTAAAATCTTTGCTAATAATAATGCAGTGATCTTCATCCCTGCCCACACTTTCTATTTCATTACCCAGCAGTGAGTAATCTGCTTGTGGGTTTCTAAAACCTATGTGCATAACTTCGCTTTTCCCACAGTTGAGAGGCCTTTACTGTACCATTTACCGATCTTAATTTGATCCTCTCTTAAGGCTTCTATGTCTTCCGAGTTCGCAGCATTTATGCCCAGTTCAGTATCATCTGTAAATTTGGCTTTTCTCCTAGTTAATTCTAGATCTTTATCATTAATGTAAATCAGAAATAGTATTAAGCCAAGGAAGGATCCTTGAGGTACTCTCCGTGTAACAGTTAAGCTTCTCCATTGATTACAATTCTGTTTGACAGCCAATCTTTGATCCATTCCACTGTCTCGTCAATGATGCATAGTGCTCTAATTTTAAACCATTTTTTTTTTAGGGACTTTGTCAAAAGCATTTTGAAAGTCTAGGTATATGATATCTATTGCCCTACTTTTGTCATAAATGCTTAACATGTGGAAAAATTCCAACAGATTTGTCACAAAGGATCTCTTTTGTCTAAAACCATGTTGGTTGTCTATCAGAAGATTGTTTTTCTCAATGTTCTTCAGTACTATTGAATCAACTATAATTGATTAAAAAATTTTGCAAGGCACCGAAGTCAAGACACAAAGGTCTGTAGTCGTCATGTTCTTTTTTTGGTCCCTTCTTGTAAACTAAGGAACATTGTCTAGTTTCTATTCTTGTGGTGACTTTCTTTCATTGGCTGTCTTTCGGGGCATTTTGTTAAAGTGTGGGGTTACTTCATCTTCTAGTTCTATAATCTCTCTTGGATGAGTATCAACTGGACCTGGTGCCTTACACTTACTGAGTCCCTTTATTTTCTTTTTGACATCTTTCATTGTAAAGGTGATTCTGTTGTGACCCTTCATATTGATAACTGGTTCGGAGCAAGTTGTTGATTCTTCCCTAGTAAATACAGTTTTGCAATATGCATTCATCAGTTACGCTTCTTCAAAATAGTTATAAAATTACCCTTGGTCTCTCAACGAGTTAATGTTGTTTTTGATTGGTTTTCTACTCTTTTAAAAAGGCTCCCACAAGACATTCAAATAATTGAAGATACTAAGGCTTTCAAGAGGAAAACGAAGACCTTATTTTGTTTGTGTTTTGACAGTGATGATCAAACAGTAATAGAACGATACACATTGTGAAATGTTAAATGTTCCCACATGAAGATCATAAAACAACCGTGGAGGTCCTATAGAGAGTAGGGTTCCCCTGCTGTACAGGACCAGATAAGTAGCCCTTAAAGTAAAGTAAAGTAAGTAACCTCCCCGAAACTCCATTGACGTCAATACATGCCTAGTGGTACACACGATGACGTTGGGATAACGTCCATCTTTATTATTCTCCTTATAATTATTATAATTATTATAATTTCTATAAGCTATGAAAGAGTATGGCACGACTGTGTATCACACAAGTTTACACACGGGGAAATTTCACTAGTGTCTTTTCCCTAGTATTAGCCCTTCCCCCTCCTGTCTTCAGCCAACCAACAAAGTAAGAGCTATTTTAGTCTTTTTATGTTACCATAAAATAATCACACCTCTCTCTCTAGCCAATAGCGACATTCACTACCTTGGGTATTACTCAACCAACCAAAATACTTGCGACTCTAGTTCTTATTCATGATTATATAAGTTTATTTTAGTGTATTCACATCTAACCTCATCACCAACCCAAATATACTTAAGATTCCAGTCCTTATTCATGATAATGTAAGGTCTATTTCATTGTTTTTCTATGTTGCCACAGTGTTCACAATCACAGAGAAAGTATCCCTGCCTCGACTGTAAGTCCCACCCACAAGATGAATACTTACCATTACCAGTAAAGGAAATAGTTGACCGAAGACGGGATTTATCTGTTTTTCATATTTTATTCTTTTTTCTTAACTATCATTTCTACAATATACCTTCATGTTTTATATATTTCATATTAGTGTTGTTCAATGTTTTGAAGAGTAAAAGTAAGCCTTGGTATAAACATCTCAGTTGAGTGTAGTGCTACCAAGTTAGAAGAAAAGTACAGTAACTAGACCTAGAGTCCCATACATTGGCAAAAGTATTCCACCTAGAGGAATTTCTAGAGACTTCTTTGATCAATAATTAAACTTGAGAATATTTTCATAATAAAATAAATTTTTGAACATACTTACCTGCTGGTTATATAATGATAGCTTTATGTTTCTCTCTGGCAGAAAATCAAAACTAGCAACAATCGCATAGATACGCCAGGTATACACTAGCGCCACCACGGAGCTAGGTCGAACTAACCCTCCTATACTCCATCGGCTCCTTCATGGCAATCCGGGCGTTGTCTCCTACGTTGCCAAATGTCCTTCTCTGGAGTGTTTAAAGGCCTACCGCTCCTGTTTACCCTTTTAATCCCTGCGCTCGAATGTCTCCTGGGGCAATATACTGGACCTTTCTAGGGATTATCCCATACTACTGAGTTTCCGCATTCTCTAATCAACTCGTATGTGTGAATTTATCTACCTACACTCACAAATTCCATCTCGTGGAGGCTCTACCATTTGTTTTATATATATATATATATATATATATATATGTGTGTGTGTGTGTGTGTGTGTGTGTGTGTGTGTGTGTGTGTGTGTGTGAGAGAGAGAGAGAGAGAGAGAGAGAGATCTTGTGTAAATTTAGGCAGGTAAACTGAAATAGTGTCATAAAGATACATGGGTTACACATAATTATCGACAACAATTAAATATATTATCTATACGTAGTATAGACGCCCAATTATCTTCATGAAGAGTATCCGATACACGTTCTTTTTATATTCTCATGCCTTCTTTCTATGGACTTTGTTCTAGCTTTGCAATTTACTTTGAATATTTTGTTTTAGGTTTGGCACGTTTT
The DNA here is from genome assembly GCF_036898095.1 of Palaemon carinicauda. Taxonomy (NCBI): domain Eukaryota; kingdom Metazoa; phylum Arthropoda; class Malacostraca; order Decapoda; family Palaemonidae; genus Palaemon; species Palaemon carinicauda. The sequence continues at coordinate 54,603,081 of NC_090746.1, forward strand.
TATCTTCAAAATATAAGATACTTTTGCTTGAGTGTCATACCTGATGAAAATATCAATTTGTGTTTCATAGTCTTTGTAAGGATTTATCAAAACAAATAGATGATAGTTTTGAGTCATGAATGTTATACTGATAACGATACACAAGAATGCCAGGATTATAGAGATTTATTTCTGCACATCTTTTATATTAGAAATATGTAAAAAAAATTTATTTGTATAACGAGGACTTCCTTCCATGTTCTTGGTAGGGCGACAGACTCCTTAATGACTGACTGTTTTGGTTGAGCCGTCTTTATGGAGACACACGCTGTTTGACATATTCATACCCTGAGGTCAGCTTAACGCCTGAGAAGGATGTGGCAGCGCTGTAAAATTTTTCTGCCACGTTTAAGAAGAAACGTGTAATTTCATTGTTATTAAAAGTAAAGAAATTACGAGGGCATTTAATAATCGCGAATATTTATTATTAATTAATTATATTTACATTTTTTTAACTTATGCTGCCTCCATACACCATACAACGTGATGGTAATATTTGATATGGCATCGCCGCTCCCGGCCCAAACCCAGCCTTGTTCGCCTTAAAGGATCCGATAGAGTATAGTATCAGATTTTCCATGCCCATAGGTCTCTAGAGGGGAGGAGGGGGGGATTTTAAGTTATATAACCAGTGGGTAAGTATGTTCAAAAAATTTATTTTATTATGAAAATATAATTTTTAAACATTTAAACTTACCCGCTGGTTATATAATAATAGCAGATTGACACCCTTGGTGGCGGGTCAGAGACAGCAACATTAATGGAATTTCACTTGAGAGTTTAAAACAAAACTAGCTTAAGGGTTCGTACCTATTAAGAAAGCCGACTTCAATGGTTCTCTGCATTAATAAGTCAGCTGTCCTTTGAGAACCAGCGATCCACCCAGGGGGCTGAAGAACTCTAGGAGCTGTCAAACGGTGAATAAACTCTATGCTGACAGGACCTCAACTAATACCCTTGTTCCGGGTGCTCTCAAGGAACAAATGACAACCTGACTAAGTCAAAGATTGCGGAAGATTATCTAACAATTTCCTCCAATCATAAAATATAAAAGTTCCAAAAGGGGAAAAGGGTACTAGGGATTAAGGGAGTGTAGTGGTAGATCCTTCACCTGCTACTGCATTTGCTGCTACAAATGGACCCAAAGTGTAGCAGTCCTCATAAAGAGTCGGGACACGTTTTAAATAAAGTGATGCGAATACAGATTACTTCTCCAAAACGTTGTATTCATCATACTTTGCAGAGAACGATTTTGTTTAAAAGCTATAGAAGTTGCCACAGCTCTAACTTCATGAATCTTAACTTTCAGGAGCTTAAGGTCTGCCTCACCACAGTGCGTGTCAGCTTCTTTAATCAAAAGTCTTATGAAATATGATAAGGCATTTTTAGACAGGAAAAAACAGGCTTTTTGACTGCACACCAAAGAGCTTCTGAATTGCCTCTTAAACCTTTAGTCCTGTCTAAATAATTTAGAACCTTAGTGCTCTAACAGGACAAAGAACCTTCTCTAACTCCTCACCCACCAAATCAAGAGAGGTTAGCAATTTCGAAAGATTTTGGCCATGGGTGAGGACGTTCGTTCTTGGCTAGAAATTCAAGCTGCAGGGAGCATATAGCTTTGCCATTTCTAAAGCCAATGTTTTTGCTAAAAGCATGAACTTCATTGACCCTTTTAGCTGTTGCTAAGCTTACTAAAATTAAAGTCTCTAAAGTCAGATCTTTAAAAGAAGCAGAGTTTAAAAGTTCGAATCTGTCACTCATAAGAAATTTTAAAACCACGTCTAAATTCCAGGCAGGTGAATCCTGTTGACGTTTTTTAGAGGTTTCTAAGGATCTAAGGAGATCCTTAAGGTCCTTGTTATTCGAGAGGTCTAAATGTCTATGCCTGAAGACCGCTGCTAACATACTCCTGTAGCATTTAATGGTTGAGGAGGAGAAAGTGTGCCTTCTTCCAAGCTCTAAAAAGAAATTGGCAATTTGAGCTATAGAGGTATTGGATGAAGAAAATGAGTTAGCTTTACCCCAAGCTCTACAAACTTTCCACTTAGATTGGTACACCCTGATAGTAGAAGTTCTTCTTGCTCTAGCAATAGCCTTAACTGCTTCCTTCGAAAATCCTCTAGATCTGGCGAGTTTTTCGATAGTCTGAAGGCAGACAGACATAGAGCTTGGAGGTTTAGATGGTTTCTTGCCAAGTTGGGTTGTCTTAGAAGATCTATTCTCAATGGCAACCTCTTGGAACATCCACCATCCATTCCAGTACAGTACCTCTGTGAACCAATCTCTTGACGGCCAGAAGGGGGCCATTAACGTCAATCTGGTTCCCTCGTGAGACAAACTTTTGTAGTACTTTGTACAGCACTTTGAATGGAGGGAAAGCGTACATATCTACGTGTGACCAGTACATCAGGAACGTGTCTATGTGTGACGCTTCCAGATCTGGAACTGGGGACCAATAATTCTCTAGTCTTCTGAAGTTGCGAATAGATCTATGAGAGGGCGGCCCCAAATCCGCCAAAGTTTCTTGCATACATCAAGATGCAGTGTCCACTCTATGGGGAGAACTTGATTCCTCCTGCTGAAGCTGTCTGCCCTCACATTCTTTTCCCCTTGAATGAATCTTGTCAACAGGGATATCTTTCTTTGATGTGCCCAAACGAGAAGAGTTTTTGCTATGTCGCAAAGACCCCTCGAATGTGTTCCCCCTTGTTTCGCTATGTAGGCCAAAGCTGTGGTATTGTCTGCATTGATTTGTATTACTTTGTTCAGTACTAGCTTCTCGAACCCCTTGAGAGCCAACAGGACTGCTAACAGCTCCTTTTGATTGATGTGGAGACTTTGCTGTTGTTTTGTCCACAGACCCGAAATCTCTGACTTTCTTAGTGTTGCTCCCCACCCCGAGTCCGAGGCGTCGGAAAACAACACAAAGTCTGGGCTCTTTTGTTCCAAAGAGAGACCTTCCTGGAGCCTGTTTATGTTGTTCCACCAACGAAGGCACTCTTTTATTGGTTCCGTAAGAGGAATGCTCTCCTTGTCGAGGCTGTCCTCTTTGCTGTAATGGCAATTGAGATGGAACTGAAGGGGTCGTAAATTTAATTCCCAAACATACAAATTGTTCTAGTGAAGAGAGGGTTCCCAGGAGACTCATCCATTCCCTCACTGAACAAAACTCCTTCTTTAGAAAGGCACAAAGCCTTAGGAGAGCTAGCTGTATTCTTGCAGGTGATGGAAAAACCTGAAAAGTCCGACTATGAATCTCCATCCCCAAATAAAGGCTCTTCTGTGAAGGGATCAATGAAACTTCTCTGAATTCACCAGAAGTCCTAGCTCCTCTGACAGACTCATTGTCAGATGCAAATCCTCCAGACAGCAATTGAGTAAGGGGGCTCTTAGTAGCCAATCGTCCAAGTACAAGGAGGCTCTGATGCCTCTTGAGTGGAGCATGCTTGCCACATTCATCATGATCTTTGTGAAGACTAGAGGAGCGGTGGTGAGGTCGAAACCTAAGGCCCGAAACTGGAATATTTCTTTCCAGAGGTCTAAGGATAGGACACAACGATATGTCGTCACAGACACACCCTCTATTTGAGGAGTGGTGCTTAGCCCGAAAAAAAGAACTCAAAACTGGACAACTTCCTCAAATACACGAACCTTCCGGTAGCTTGAAGTTCGGATGGAAGTAGAAGTAAGCATCCTCGAGATCTAAAGAGATCATCCAGTGGACCTTTTTTACTGCTGCAAGCAAAGTCTTATGTGAGTCTCCATAGAGAGGTTTTGTCCTCTGGACGTAGCTTGAACAGTATGTGACTGACGGACGTCACGAGCTTGTTGCTCAACACGTCACGCTCAGCTTGACACCCGATGTCACATTCAGCTTGTCGCCCAATGTCGTGCTTAGCTGCCTAGCGATCGTCGCCACGCTTGGAAGGTAAACACACTATGACACGCTTGGCCGTTTGATGTCTGGTATCAAGAGAAGACACTCAATGGGATATAGAAGCCTCATCACGCTGTTCAAAATTACCTTGTTGGTAGGCCGCCCGTGCGACAACGCGTCCTGAAAAGAATCATGACGAACTAACGCCTTGCTAACAGCAGGTTGATAAGACGGCATAAAAGATGAGAGCCGTTGCTTCATGCCAGCAGCATAGTCCAACTAGGATCAACATTAGGTGACACCGGTGTAGAAAATTTTGATCGCCAACTCGCCTTCCTCATCGCTTACATCACGCTCCTTATTTCAGCAGAAGGAAAACAGTCTGGCAGAAGCGGCGGTGCCTGTACCGTAACACCAGACTCAGGAACAAGATCTTTATCAGTCTGAACGAAAGCTTTGCCAACTTCTGACATCCTGACAGGCTGTATGCAGCAAAAAAGGGGGGACTGCCTTCTCTTACAAAAGCCCTAATGCACTTCCTGTTGTTGTAGTTGAACGTGCTGCTGCCCCAACATCTGCAGTTAGGTTCTTTATTCTGCCTTGAGGATGCCTAAAGCACTGCTCTATCAGCACTGTCTTTTGACTTTGTTACTTTTCTCAGAATGATTTAATGTTAATTTATTCTCATCATTTATTTACTTCCTTATTTCCTCTCCTTACTGAGCCATCTTTCCCTATTGGAGCCCTTAGGCTTATAGCATATTGCTTTTCCAACTAGGATTGTAGCTTGGCTAATAATAATAATAAAATAATAAACAGAGACTCCTTTGCCGTCTTTCTTAGCGAAAAACTCTGAAGGCAGAACGAGGAGCAGCAGGTACAAAAAATAAAATGGAAAATCTTCCGAAAACTCTCATGCGTTTCTGAAAGTCACTCCCTTCCTCCTACAAGTCTCTAACCTAGGTAGAGATGTCTTGTTTCCTAGGAGTCAACTCCTTTAAGGTTCTGAATTCTGCTTCAATGCTTTAGAGATTTAATTCTAGCTCTCCCAACCAAGAATTTGGTCAAGCAGGCCATGGTCTGAGAACATATCTTTCTAGTTAATATTTATTTCTTAATATAGCGCCTGGCATAACAAAGTTCCAACGCTAGATGCTCATGGTCATGTAAACATTAAGTTCTACTTGATGTCATGCAAGCTCTTGACGCTCGGCACCACGTGACTTTCAGAATAATAACGCTTGCGATTAAAAAACGCTCGTGATTCAGACGCTCGGAGCTATGCCGATCGCGTCTAGTGAAAGCTAGATGACCAACGCTCTGTTGTTGTCACGCTCAGCTTGGCGCGAGGCGTCACGTTCAGCTTGGCGCGAGACGTCATGTTAAGCTTGGCGTGAGGTGACATGCTAAGCCACCTGGCAAGCACCATCATGCTCAGCTGCTTGCCACGCGCCATCAAGTTCAGCTCTTTTTAACCCTGGATAGGTACGGTGGGTCGTTTGCGACCCCGAGCGTCAAAAAAAAACAGGTTTTTCTCACGTGACTCACCCCTGTGACTGAATTTGTGGGTGATCGACCTGCAGGAGGTGTCTCCCCTACACGCTCTAGTAGTGTCCAGATGTGCATTGCTGTAGCTGTACTCCTTCCCCGATTTCTGAGACGCGTCGGGGTCGTTCGCGTCCGAGTTTACCCTTCTGAGGTAGTTTGCATAATTATCAAAGTTATTACGTATTATGAAATTGTCGTAGAATGGTGCAACTTGTATAGGTTATCAGTTGTGGAAAGTCTTGGTGGATTGTTTGGCTACCATGTGCATGTTTTTTTTTTTAGTTAAAATGTCGTTCATCACCACGAGGACCATTTTACCGCGAGTGCCCCTTTTTCATTTTTTTTCATTTTTTTGCCAAGTCATTTTTCCGTAAGATATTGCCAAATAGTGTCGTAAAACTTTTGCTTGTTTAGTGTTGGAAAGTGTGTCTAGATGATCTGGCTACCCATGCATGACTTTGTTTTTGTCAGATACGACGTAGTTATTGGTATATTGGGTATTTAACTGCGGTTACCAATTTCTGTTTTTTTTTCAATACAGTATTTGTAAAAATTACTACGTAGTAAGGAATTGCCGTATATTATTCATTTTTTTTTCATGTTTATGTGTTAGAAAGTGTGCCTTGATGGTTGGGCTAACACGTGCATGTCTTTTTTTTTATCTGAGATGTCGTATATTAGAATGTCGGGCATTTTACCGCGAGTGTCCCTTTTTAATTTTTTTTAATTTTTTTGCCAAGTCATTTTTCCGTAAGATATTGCGAAAGTGTCGTAAAACTTTTGCTTTTTTAATGTTGGAAAGTGTGTCTAGATGATCTGGCTACCCATGCGTGATTTTGATTTTGCCAGATACGACGTAGTTATTGGTATATTGGGTATTTAACTGCGGTTGCCAATTTCTGTTTTTTTTTCAATATTTGTAAAAATTTACTACGTAGTAAGGAATTGCCGTATATTATTGATTTTTTTTTCATGTTTATGTGTTAGAAAGTGTGCCTTGATGGTTGGGCTAACACGTGCATGTCTTTTTTTTTTTTATCTGAGATGCCGTATATTAGAATGTTGGGCATTTTTCCGCGAGTGCCCCTTTTTATTTGTTTTGCATTTTTTTGCTTAGTCATGTTACCGTAAGGAATTGGCAAGTAGTGTCGCAAAACTTATATTTTTATAGTGTTGGAAAGTGTTTCTAGATGATCTGGCTACCCATGCCTATTTTTTTTTTAGCCAGATATGGCGTATATATAAGTGTGTTCGATTTTCCTGTGATTGCCATTTTTTCGTTTTTTCCCATTTCTTTCAAAATTACTACGTACTAAGGAACTATCACAGAGTAATATTTCATTTATATGTTTATTTGTCGGAAAATATGCCTTGATGGTTTGCCTAGCACGTGGCTGAAATTTTTTTTTTCTGAAATGCCGTATATTAGAATGGCCATTTTTCCACGAGTGCCCCTTTTTATTTGTTTTGCATTTTTTTGCTTAGTCATGTTACCGTAAGGAATTGGCAAGTAGTGTCGCAAAACTTATATTTTTATAGTGTTGGAAAGTGTTTCTAGATGATCTGGCTACCCATGCCTATCTTTTTTTTAGCCAGATATGGCGTACAGTATATATAGGTATGTGTTCGATTTTCCGGTGATTGCCATTTTTTCGTTTTTTCCCAATTCTTTCAAAATTACTACGTACTAAGGAACTATCACAGAGTAATGATTCCTCTAGATGTTTATTTGTCGGAAAATTTTGTTTACTTTTTTTTTTGATTGAATATCAAATTTTTTTAGCTAAAATATTGTTTTACATTTTTTTTTTCGATTTTATTTCCCTTCAAAAAAATTTTTTTGGGTCAGAATTTTAATTTTATAGTCGTAAAATAATCGACAATTATCCAGCAACCCACCATACAATTTTTATGCATATCCAATAATAATTAGATTAGTAAATAACACCTTGAAATTGACATACCCTTCCTACATTTCAAGTGGCAGATTAGGGAGTCTGAGTCAGTGTGGTTGGCGGCCATTTTGTGGACATATCCGAAGCGTAAGCTGCCCTATCTATATATATTCTTGTTCCCTATAGAATTTGTGATATTTTGGTATATTTTTACCTGCATAAATATCATATTATATATTAAATATATGTATTTTTTTACGAAATTTCCAAGTACTCAAAAAATTACCTTTAGATATGGCCCCTGATATAAATGTAATTTACAAAATAATGAAGATTTTTTTACATATTTCTATTTTAGGATAACATATGTTTATTCCCTAAAAAAATTAGCCACTTCCTATTTCATTTGGGTACCCAAAAAAATTCATGAAATTTGGACAATTTTTTTTGGCCAAAAAAAGTTACCCTTTTTTTCTCATTTCAGATCTTCACCTCCATGGGTCTGACTTCATCCAAAATACATCAAGATGTGTCCTAAACATTCAAGAATCAATTCCTAAAAGGATTTGTGTATATATGTATAAACTTTTTTTTATGAATTTTTATGTCAGGTCTTTTTTTTTTCTACTTAATTTTTTAAAATATTTATAATAAATAGTTTTTCTGCAGATGAGTAGTATTTATCTTTACAGTTGTTTTAAGCATTCATTGAAGTTTTTTTTGGCAAAAGAAAAAAGGAGGTTACTGCAAAAACTGATTTTTCAAGAATTTTTTTTGGCGTCGGGGTCGTTCGCGTCCGAGTATACCCTTTAAGGGGTGTCCGAGGACCGTACCTATCCAGGGTTAAGAGGTAAGAACATTAAATGCTCATTACCTGTCAAGTATGATTTTAATTTTGTTTTCAGCTTCGCGCCTGATGCGCAATATTGTTTAAAGTTAGAAAACACTTTTACCTCGCCTTACCTACTGCGAGGGGGAGCGTTCTGGGGATCGTCAACAGAAAACGCTCGAGGGGACTTCTGCTCGGGTCTTATAAGACGGTAAGCGCCAGGTGTTACGATCCTCGTGGAGATCGAACCAGGTTCTTTTGAATTGATTAATCAAATTAGGATAAATCGACCACCACCCAAATTGAAAAAGGGAATATAGAAAGAAAACTCGCAAAAGAAAACATAATTGAGTACTTGGGAAGTACAAAATTGAACAAAGAAAGTCATCTGATTAAACTACACTTCAGCAAATAGGGGAACAGTCAAGAAAACAGACAAATACTTCTTAAAAGAAATGATGATACTGTACTCTTCACAGCAGATCTTGACGAATCAGGAACGTAGATACTTCAGGTCTGGGCGTTTAGTGGTTGGTAATAACGAATGGGGTCAACTCGTTCTGACATCTCTGACAAGTTATCGTAAGGCTGGTCACGTCTGCATTAGGAACAAATCCACGGAAATACGAATTCATTCAGATGAATCTCATTGCCTGTCTTTACTGGTAGGGATTGGGAAGTTGATGATAGCCTCTATGTTCCCATATTTTGGACTAATCTTACCTAGACCCACTTTATGACCCAAATATGTGATCGAGGTTTTTCCGAATTCACATTTCTTCAGATTTAAAACAAGTTTTGCTTTCTCAAGGACTGCTAATACTTTAGCTAAAACGCGTAAATGTTGCTCCCACGTATCTGAAAATACTACAAGATCATCCAAATACACGACACAGTTATCAATTCCATTTAAAACTCTATTCATTAATCTTTGAAAAGTACTCGCAGCATTTCGTAGACCAAAAGCCATAAGTTTGGGTTCATAACTACCGAAAGGTGTTATGAAAGCAGATATTTTCTGTGCTCGACTACTTAAAGGTACTTGCCAATAACCTTTGGCCAAATCAAGTGTAGAAATAAACTTAGCATTTCCCATTTTATCTAAACAATCTTCTATCCTGGGGAGGGGAAATTTACTTTGTTTCGTAACACTATTCACTTTTCTAAAATCAATACACAACCTATCTGATCCATCTTCCTTCTTAATAAGAACTATTGGGGAACACCAGTCACTTTCGCTAGGAACAATCAAACCATTGTCTAGCATATACTTAATTTCCTGTCGGACTGAATTTGCTTTTTCTGGGCTTAGACGATAAGGACTTTGTCTAATGGGTTTGGTGTCTTGCAACTCAATATCGTGTTCTAAAAGATTAGTTAAACCTAATTTATCACTAACAGTGTCTGGATAATTTGAAAACACATTGAATAATTCCCTTGTTTTTTCTTCCTCTAAGCTAGAATTAAACAAAGTGAAATTATTAAGAATATCAGAGTTCTTCTCAAAAGTAATCTCTCTCTGCGACAAGGTTACAACTGGCACTGGACGTTCATTATATTTCTTTAGCAAGTTGATGTGCAACCATTTAGCTCTATGCCTACCCATATCAATTAGGTAATTCAAATTTCCCCTTTTATCTATGATAGGTAATGGACCTTCGAACTTATAAGATAATGAGGGACTTTCTTTCTGGACTAATACTAAGACTTTGTCACCCACATGGTAAATTCTGTCTTTAGCCTTCAGATCGTACTTCCTTTTATTTTCCCCTTGACGGTTGCTCTCATTTTCTTTTGCCAACTTCCAGGCTTTCCTTAAATCCTCTTTGTGATCTTCGATATTCTGTACGTAATCATTTCTACCTTCTTCTCGCATTAACTTACACTTTAAAATTTCTAAAGGTCCTTTGGCAGTGTGACCGAACAACAAATCAAAAGGACTAAATCCCGTGGTGTCATTAGGAGCTAATCGTAAAGCCAACAAGACAAAAGGTAACTTTTCTTCCCAATCATGTTCGAAATTATTACACAATTTCCTTAAGCTACTTTTCAACGTTTGATGAAAACGTTCAACAATTCCTTGTGATTCAGGGTGGTACGGGGTGGAAGTTACAAGTTTAATCCCTAATTCTCTTTTTATCTCTGAAATACTTTGATATAAAATTGCTACCATTATCACTCTGTATAATGCAAGGAAGTCCAAATTTAGAGAAATAGTTCAGCAAGCGTTTAACTACAGTTTTTGCATTGCAATTTCTTACTGGGATTGCTTCTGGATATCGTGTTAGTCTATCAATGATTGTTAATAGATAGATATTCCCTCCCTTACTTCTGGACAAAGGGCCTACTATATCAATTACGACATTCTCAAAAGGTTCTCCTACCAATGGAATATTACATAACGGAGCCCTGGGAATTACTTGATTAGGTTTGCCAGCGGACAACTTAAAACATATCTCTTCACATCACTTTTCATTTTAGGCCAGAAGTAAGTTTTACTTATACACTTGAATGTTTTATTTACTCCTAAATGTCCTTGTTCGTCATGTGCTAATTTCAAAATTGATTCACAAAGTTTCCTAGGAGTTACTAATTGCTCTATGACCTCCTCTTTGCTACCCGTCTTAGGACGAACATAGCGACACAAAAGTTTGTCTTTTAGACTAAATGTTTCCTTACAAACATTTTCAGGTTCATCATCCAATTCACATTCGAGGATTCGAGTTAGCGTTTCATCTTCCCTCTACATCTTAACTAGCTCATCCTTATTCAATATGCTAGTTTCCGAAACACTACAGCTGCTATTACTTGGGCCTATTACATTATCTATCTGTACATCACTTCTTTCAACAGCTACGTCATCATCTCTGCTCACATTATCAACATTGATAGTGTGTTTCCTCAGCTACATCCATGCCAAGCTCATCATCAACGCCTATATTACCTACGTTCGAATCCTCGAACAACCTATGACTGTAGTCAATATCTGTATCTAATCCTGACCTAGTTACCATCAATTCAGGCACTTGAACTTCACTTAAAATAGGATTCACACACTTGGAGGTAGTTAAATCGTTGCCAACAATAATATCAACGCCGTCTACGGGCAAAGTATCCACGACTGCTAGTTTTACATCTCCTGTCACTAACTGACTTTTCAATTTCATCTTTAACAAAGGACAAACTTCACAAGTGTTCGGAAACCTACCTAGCATAACTTTTCCTTTCATGCTGATTATTACATTCCTTGGTACACTCTCTCCCCTAACGAGTGATACTGTGCAATTCCTAGCTATATGCCCTTTCTTATTACAATTGTAACAAGTGACCTCTGAATTACTGACTGCCCATTGGCTCCTACAGTACCGAGAAATATGACCTTCCTTCCCACATGTGTAACAATAATAATGATAATAATCCCTGTTCCTAATATCGTTATTGTTAGAACTACCTTTACTTGTTGTGCCTTACTTGACAAAAGATAGTTTTTCTTTTTACTGCCACTTAAACCATGTGTGAGACTGTACTCATCAGCTAATCTCGTAGCATCGGCAAAAGATGTTTCACGCCTATCTTCTATATATAATTTGATGTCTGGGGATATGTTATCTTTGAAACTTTCTAACAAAACTAAGTTCTTGAGATCTTCAAAATTATCGACTTCAGCGGAAGTCAACCAATCACACAACGATCTTTCTAACTTCTTTCCGTACTCTACATAAGTACTATTATAGTCTCTTTTCAAACTTCTAAACTTCTTACGGTACGCTTCTGGTACCAATCTGTATACACTAAGTACGGTTTCTTTCACAGTATCATAATCTTCACTTTCATCCTCAAGACAAACAACTATACACAGATTGTGCTTTACCGCTTAAAACTGCTTGTAAATACAAAGTCCACTGTTTTTTGGGAGAACCTACTCTGTTCATTAACTTTTCAAGACATGAAATATTTCGTAACATCTTCATCAAATTTCGGTATAAGTTTGAGCACTGCACTCATATCTAAACTATCAGTGTCACTATTCAAAGATGAATTACTTCCTGATCTGCTACCTGACCGTCTGTTATGAAGAGTTTGTCTTAAACGAGCCATTTCTAACTCATGCTTACACTGTCTTTCATTTTCTTCTCTTTCAGCTGCTCTTTCATCTCTCTCAAACACTTCCTGTTCTCTCTTAATAACATACTCACGGAGATCATTGCCATCTAGACCAAGAAGTTTACCTGAATCTATCAAATCTCTCGTAATCGCACTCATTCTGCTTCTTTCTATATTCTCCCTGTTTTCAATTGGTTATATTGTCGAAAATCCTGGCAAGGTCGCCAACACAGGCTTAGCTTGTGTTGTTGCAATTTTCTAGGTCTGTATCGGTTGTCTTTAACCCTGTCTGCTCTGCAATGGGTGTTGTTAGTCACTCGTCCTTTGGCCCAGGGTCAGCAACAGTCCTTGGATTGTGCTAAAGGCACGCATTATTAGTATATTTACATGTAACTTTACTATCCCTCAGAAGCCTATTCAGGAATAACGGGAGAGGGGGAGGGGGCGCAACCAAGCTTGGTGCTCGCAAGTTGACCAGCAAGGGGCAACATGCCAATGGCTAGGAGGGCCCTAGCATATGACAGCTCAAGTTATAAACAACACCTGATCGGCACCCTGCCTGCTAGGACCCTTCGGAAATAATTGGATTCCTTCTAAATATACAAACCTGAGTACTCTAAGGGTACTCTCATGGAAGAGCAATAGAGCAGGCAGGTGTGATGATGCACGATTGACAGCAACTAGGTGTGCGACTTATCTCGAGCAATTGAAAATTCCAAAAGATGCCCGCCTCAAGGTGTTGTTCTCAAGGTAAACGCAATTGTGAACAGCTGAGAAGAAAACACAATAGTATGCAAATCTTTGTTGTTTTCTGTCCTCAATGAAGGACTGGCTAACACTGTTTCTCCAACATGGAGAAAAAAAGGTAGGAGCAACTTGAAAGAAACTCCTACCAATCAAGTTAAATGGGGCCGGGTGGCTAATGTCGTTTTTCAAGGACAGGGCTTCGACTCTACCACTTAAATGGGTTTTTCAAATTCTATCTCCACCCTTGATAATTAACATTCAGACCTGGGATTAGTACCCTATATAGACCTCCAATCAAATGAGTTTTTTTTTTTTTACTTTCTAAAAGTCATTTTTTTTCTGGATATGAATTTTTTCATTATGGTAAAAAATAAACCTTAAAATCCAAAGGAAAAAATAAAGAAAAAATAATTGGAAAAAATGGCAACATTTGATTGTTTTATAAAGTCTTCCCAAGTAACCGGTATATACCAAATTTCAATGCTATATCTTTAAAACTAAGGGAGAAGATAGAATTTGAAGGTCAATACGTATAGTTCTGAGATACTGTACTGGCGTTCAAAGTTTTTCTTTGTATTTTTACAACAACAATACGTATTAAGAAATCATGATTATTATGATATTTTTTTTAGAATATTAAACTAAAAGTTATTTATCATTATTAAATCATAAATGAAGACCGCTTTCCTAAATATCTTGCTTCTTTAGACAAGACAGTCGCTTATGTTAGCGAGATGTTGAAATTATCTTTTCCCCTTCTGCATGATGAAATTCGTGCCAAAAACGAGAAAAAGACGTAAAAACAAGAGAATTTCAGAGAAAGTCAAACGTGTACTCTGTGAGGTTTGTGGTAGCACTGATGACTGAAGGGTGTAACTACTAAGTAATACCTAGTCTTGTGACACATGGAATCTATAGATGCCATTGTTCACAATTAATTTTATATTAAAATTTATCAAAATTTACAATAACAGAAGAAATACTGCATTTTCTTGTAGGGAACAATGTTTTTGGTTTATAGAGTTACTTTTACTAATTACCTTGTAATCATAAAAGTAAAAGAAATTTTGACAAAATATTCCGTATACATATTCCCCATTGCCATAAGAAGCTTTGTGAACTTTCTCAGGATTTTGTTTTTCTTCCTATACCCCCATATACTGGCATACAGGCCAGGCCCCTTAAAAGACTCCTTATGAAAAAAGATTAGGGAAGGAATAGTTGTCAGTTTCCTTTAGTGTGTACAGTAGACTGACTGACCATGTTCCTAAGGAGGAGGGAACTCAAGGTATGAACCAGCGCTCATACAATAGTTTGCCTCTATCCAGAAAGGTTCAAATAAAAGCTAAATACAAGTGAAGTGGAGCCCTGCCATGTTTCTTTATTCTGGAAAGGAAAGTACTTCAAATGAGCATGCCTCATATCCTTGCAGTTTGTTGTTCCCATTGTCAAAAATTGAATGCACGTGTAATTGTGCACACACATTTAGGGGGCATGACCGTTCTGGGTGTAAGAAATATTACAAATCTAAAAGTAACTTGCACTTTTCCAACTAACCAAATTGAGTCTGGATCTTAGTGAGTGGACTAGGAGAAAAACATGAAAGTGCTCCTAAGAGCTAGCATGCTCCGGTGAGTGTGAATGCTCAGTGGAGATTCCTATGCTCACTTTTAACTCGCATGTCTGTAAGCCATTCCTGGATGAGGCACGTATGGACGAGGAGTGTGTGGGCAAGGCACTTGTCAACGTCCTTTAGGATGATTAGGAGGGGTCCGGCAAAGGTTGATTCGTAACGGTACTGATGGGGGAGTGTTCATTTGTCAAGCACTTATATCACTAAAAAGCAAGTTGATCATAGATCATGTCTGGCGATCAGCAATCCAAAGCGGCAGTCAGGGAACGTTGATTTAACAGCATTAGCTGGAGACATGTTGCTTGCAAGTGTCTGTATCCAAAGAAGGATACAGAATTAATTCTAGAAAGAGCTTGTTCCTTCAACTTCAGGGAAGTCTAACTAAAGGGCGGCAATGGTGAAAATCCTGCAATGGCCAATTGATAAAGTTGTGGGAGATGTGTAATCCTTAAGCATGTCTCAAACAAAAGGACTATGTCCCAAGATGCTGCAGTGTCATTACTGGGAACAAAGTCAAAAAGTACAAAATAAAAAAGCTGGAAAATCTGCCAAAGTTTCGAGCCAGTGAAAGAATGTGGCTCCACTGAAGGCTAATATCAAAGTGACTACTAGGAGAGCAAACAGAGGGACTAGGCTTTCCCACTCCCAGCCACCCGTTCACACCTTGTTATTCAAGTTTTAAATGCTGTATTCTCCAACATCCCTGTTATACTGTATATCCTATGTAAAAGACGAAAGTTTGTATTTGTGCTGGAACAAACTCATAACGGTGGATTAACAACCAGGCACCTAATTCAGAGTTAAGATCGAGAGAAATATTGCACTTGATTCTAAGTATCGTGTCTTTCTATCCCTTGTCATTAGGTTGCTGCTCATTGTGCTTACAGGTACTCCTACTTCAAGAGGTCGGAGACTGGCTTTATGCATGGTGCTCTTAGAATACAAAAATTAATATCGCAGTACTTGCGAAGCAAGACATGATCTTTTTAGAGAGACTCAAATCTCTAAAATTTGGCACATACACTACGAAATATCAACTAGCTTAGAAGTACAGCATGCATAATATGAAAAAGCCAATAACTTCTCAGAACCATCCTCAATTACAGCGATAAAACCTAAAAGGGAGTTAATGCCAGTAGCTAAGCTAAGAAAAAAGTGTGACTAAGGACAGCTCAAAACTAAGTGAGGAAGCTACTAATGCCTGAGCCAAAGGCATTTGCAGCTCACCGGGTCATGTGCAAGAATTGTTGCATGAGTACTGTAGTTGAAGGCCACCATAAAGCCATATGAGCGACAGATTTGCTAGAACTATAAATAGATGAGACTAACTGTTCCAATGAGGTACTAACGATCTCTTCTTTCAGTGATAAATCTCAAGAGTCAAAGTAGGATTTGCTATTACCACCAAATATACGTGCTCCAAGTGACCAGTTTGCAACTACCAGTCAAAAAGGGAAGGCTGAAGGCTTCAGGAATACCAGCTTGCGATAGAGGTTAGAGAAGGTAAAGAAGAATTAGATCTCAACATGATCCTCCTCCTTGCAAACATTTGTCATAAGGATTCAATTACCAAGACCTGTCTACCACTACTATCAATTCCCAAGGAGGATCTTGTTCTCTCCCCCTTAAGATGGAGTGAAGTGTATGCCAGAATCAGTATTAGTTGGCATTGTCAAGTTTCCAATTGGGACTAATGTCATGTTAAGTGAGGAGGATGAAGGAAAGGACACAATGGACCTTAGCGTTCAGGAGAGGTTCTCGGATCAAGTGATATCTAGAGACATACCTTTGGAACCAGCAGTCAAAGATTCAGACACCAAAGCTTTCTCACTAGAGCACAAAAAAAGGAAATAATAGGTTCCTGCAAAATACTACATTTATTACATATCCTTCTTTACTCAGGAGTTAAAAAAAATCTAAAAACAAAATTAGCATGAATATCAAGGGGATATAATAATGAATATGGGGATGGAGAGGAAAAAGGTGTGGTGATCTTGAGTTGTTAGCATATGCCACTACCATCTCTCACTCTCACACACTGTCTTGCAAAGACCAGCACAATCTCCCTAATTTATTGGAATCTTCTGATATATTTTGCTATCTTAACAAAAACAAGGAAGGAGAATGATACAACACCAGCCTCCAAAGTAGTGCTGTACTGTCTAGCAGAGAAATTTATTTCATACACTATATTTTAACAACGAAAAAGCCAAGAGCTGGTCAAACAGGCATTCACCAGCTTGAAGCAAGAAACAGCTAAAAGGTAAAGTACAGTATGCATCTACTATAATGGTACAGTATACAATCTGGTGAAAAGGGGAGTCAAGACACCAAAGTAGACTATTCAAGTTCAGGAAGAATCTCTCTCCTTTCTTTGCTATAACTGATGCTTGTAAGCAATTAAAATATTGGGTAAGATTCATTGAAATGAACATGATTGTAATGCTAAAATAAAATCTTTACACACTAACTCCATTGTTTCTCATTTATGCCTAGACTGTGCCATGTCACAAAAGCATGAATCCAGCAAGAAGACTGCCAACTACTTATGTTGTGCCACTGTACAAAAAGCAAAATATCCAATTCACAAAAAATAGAGGAGAGGAATTATTTGATTTAAAGAAATGGCAATAATTGGGTTTAGTATTAAAATCATGCTTATTCCAAAGAGTAATACATTAATAAAATCCTGTATATTTCCATAAATCTTACTTTGATGTTTTCACAGCATAAAATTGCTCTATCTAGGATTAACACTTGCAATACATAATCCCTGTCAAGTGCATAATGAAAGCATAAATTTGTTGCAATAACCTTTCATTGGTCAAACCATTTTGCTCAATACCCTAAAAACTTTAATTGACTTGATACATATGTTGTTTGCAGATTGGTTAATGAGGACGAAGTTGGGAGAAGGTAAGGGGATCCTAGTAATAAGAGCCTGATGTAGGTAGAGCTAATCCTGTGAGTTGAAATGCCATGAGTACCTCCACTCATTGTTTGAGAAGTGGGTGATCTGACTTTTAGCCCATTGGTACCAAGTGTATTCACCATCTAATGTGTGTCCTATACTTTTCCAAGATTCACATTTCCTTGACGTGACTTCCTTTGTGTACTAATACCAAGATTTAAAAACACTTTCCTCAAGTAATGTGTGGAACCAGAGAAGAGTATTCGTTCGTAGAGTATTACAGCCAACACTTCTTGTTGGCACGGGCCTTTCCCTTGGTCGGCCCGTAGAGAACCAGAGAAGATTGTGAATAATGGATCTAACATTTTTATTAATATCTATTATTGGTTGGTTGTGAAGGTAGATATTGCAATTGTTATTGAGATTTGTACGACAACTGGTCTTTGTGATCTAATTATGACTATGCTGTAAATATAAACACAGAATGCAATAGTAATCTGCTGTTGAGTTGTGATTATGTTCCCCCATCACTCTAGCTCCTCTTACACAGAACTGTATATTCACCATATAAACGGATAGGACATGTATGTTTCTTTGTCGTTAGCTTATTTAAACCTGTTTTCTTTTATGTATACAGCATTCATTAACATAATACCTTATATACATAAAGTATACAACTGATCACAACTCAAACTGAAGAGTTCCCCTACACACTTTACTGTGTAGCAGAAGTGCAAAAGAAAGAATTACAGTACTTTTTAGTTCATAAAAAATTCTGAATATAAACATCAACAGTACAGTAAAGATGTGACCTTTATACTTGAAACCTCAAAATACGTTATAATGTAAGGCTTATAGGTGGATTCTCAACCTAAAATTTCTAATAACAAGAACATTATTTTCTTTGCTTTCAAAGCACAGTAGTGTGAATCACAGCAATTTCAAATATTAAAAGTAGAATTCTTTATATTTCCTCAAGTGGCATGACACACAGTACTGAAGTCCAAAGATAAAGTTAAAATTCTCTCAACACATGTTTACGTCCTCCTAGATGAACTAGTAGGCACCTTTTGCCTCAAAGGTATGAAAAACTATGGGAAGACACACACGATCAAACAAAGACTGGGAGAGAGCAAACAGCAGCAAAACTGAAGTAACAATTAAGACACAGAAGAGACTGAGTCCATAACTGGTAAACTAGGGAGAGAGGCACATTGATGACCATAGCAACTGTGGCATTTCTCGCATATTAAATATTACTATAAATTATAAGCTGAATCAACTTACTCTACATACAAAGTCTTTAGCTTAAAAACAGCATAAGATGTCAACTGCAAACTACAGAGTTCTTATGAAGGATTTGATGCAATTGCTCAAAAAATAGAAAGGCAACCCGCTTTATTCTAAAACAAATCTTACCTTCGACTTGGTGACATGGTCAGTAGGCAAGGCCTCTGGCACTGTTTGAAGAGTGGTACGCACACTTGCCGACATAGCGTTAATTTAGTGCGTGCTAAGGATGGCACTTGAGTGGGGTTTGGCTTAGTCTGTGCCAGAGGAACTTTGGGGTGGAATGGCTTGGGCTACCATTCAGTGGCCATGACAATTGTGCACACCACTAATATTCTGGAATAGGTTCACACACGTGATCTACCATCCATAATCTGCAAAAAATAGAAAATAGAATATTAAAAAAAAAACATAAGAATACAACCACAAAATAAATATAATCATAAACCTTAAATTAACATAATCCTATGAGAAAAAGTTACCAAATGATGAAAACTATACAGTATATAGCTTTTAACAATTCATGCATCATCAGAACAGCTAATACCAGGAACTATTGCTATGCAGTACAATATACCCCACATAACCACCCTTTCAAAGGAAATTATAAACAGGTTGGTAAGGGGCTACAAACATCACTGGTGGCAAGTGGTGATAGCCTAACTACCGTTTGGTACTAGTAAAGCTCACCATCATATATTTTATGCCGACTTTTCCCTTTACGGTTTTACGTGTGAAATGAGTTCTTTTTAAATCTCTTCTGTACTTTACAACAATTACCTAGCACAAGAAATTAAACCTAGAGAAATCATCAACTGAAATGACAAAGAAAGATGTCATGTTATCATTCTATTTTGGTGAAAATCAATACCAAGGATAAGGATAACTGGATACACTGCTTGCAACAATAAAAATGAGTTCTGGAAGGAATGAGGCAGTGGGTGTACAGAGGTTGGCCAAAGGCCAATAAAACCTGTGTAAAAAATGGGTTGAACTAACACTTGTTTTGTTGATTCAAGCATTAAAAATGATGAGGTTTGTGCAAGTTGTGCCAATCCTTGTTTCAGCAGTAACTACTTTCACTGGAGCCACCCACTTTACTAGATTCTCTTTTCTAAGAAAAGATTTTAACATCACACTAAAAAAAGATTTTAACCTATTACTTTAAAAAAGGCTTGGATTAAAAAAAGAAAAACCTACTCCCCAACTCCTAGCAGATCACACACCTAATGGTTTCCTTCTTTGAGGTGGGTTCATAAAGGGAAGGTTTAATCTTGTGTAAGGACTTCAGCAACATCAGTGTAATAAGCTTTGGGATACCCGAACATCACAGACACTCAGGGAATGGAATACAACACAAGATGATTTCATGACTGTCAACTTCACAATGCTGACAGTATCTCACAATAAATAGCTCAAAATCTTTGTTAAAAAGTCTCTTATGAACAACCCTTAATTGCAAGGCTCAGACTAGACAATCCTTGTTTCAATGGTGTGCAATTGTCTAGATTCATCCAAAAAATCCCAAATTTTTGTAATTTGTATTTTTCCTATCTATACAAACCTATGACCTTTTCAATAGAAGTAAATTCAGTTCTGCTGACCCAAAAGGGGAGGAGGGGAAAAAAAAGATGCATCCTGTGTGCAAGTGTCCGGGAGAAGGGGGATTAGGCCATTTAAGATTCCAACCTAGGGTTTGCAGGGAGGATGAGGTGGGCAGTAAACATTAAAGCTAGCCATACACCTGCAGATTTGATCGCTCATGATCAACAGATATGGAATGCGAGAGATGAAATCTGCCGCTCTACTCGCCACTAACTGCGCAGACTAAATCGCTCAGATATCCAACTCCACCTCCAGTGTGTGTTCAGCAGTCGTGGCAGGCGTACGTGGGCAAACCAACCAGAAAAGTCAAAATCGGGACTTTTTGATGTTTAACCGACTTATTATGAGTCTAATTGTGACAATGGTGATGATGATGATACTGACAATATAAAATAAATTGTTTACAAGACTCAAGTTGATTGTTATACTAAAGGCGCACGCGCGCTCTCTCTCTCTCTCTCTCTCTCTCAGTAGGCCTATGTGTGTGCATGTGCATATGTTTGTATATATGATCATGCATCAGTGTATTGTCATGAAGATATCTGATTATTATATGTATCTCTCTTCTACGGAAGTAAAGAACTCTCGCAATTATCCACAGACTCAGCGATAAAATCTGTACGGGGGTAAAAACTTCCAACATGATGGAAGATCAAAATGAACGATTTGATGTGCGAGGTTTTATCTTTATCGCCCCATACACAGGCAGATATTTAGGAGATTTGGTCCGTAGCGATCAAATCTGCTGAAACTGAGCGATCAAATCTGTAGGTGTATGGCTAGCTTAAGAGGACGAATACATACACTCTTCCTTTTATATATAGGAGACAGGTAGGAGAGGGAAATTTTACTACTATACACACAGACCTTGAAACGCGACCTTAGAGAACAATTTACTCTCCGGGCATTTGTTCTTAGACCATACGAAGGATACAAGAATCTGATGTTTCACCAAATAGGCCAACCCACCATGGGGAAAACTTGAGGAGCCATCCTCTTAGGTCTCAGAAGGCATCATCCTCCTAAGCTAATTCAAAGTAACCGGTTTCATCTAGTCTAGGCATCTCACTCTTCCCGAGAAGGTTGTGTTCCATACTGTACACCATTGTAACCCGGCAAGTTTCACCTGCTAAGCTTCCTCTTGCTTGGGTGAAAGACCACATGTCATTGATCAGAGGAGGGAAAGGGGAAGGGAAGACAAAGGCATGTATCTGCCATTTACACACTTTCCCACTTTGTCCAAATCCAATTTGAGCCTTGGAATTGTTAATTCTTGAAGCCTGGCTCAAGAATTAATTATTCCACAGCAATTTTTTTGTTATATTAAAATGAGCTGATCTTATGTCTGTGCACAAGGTCTTGCACTTACATGCAACCCAAACTTGCAAGGCCCTTACTGGACAATCCTTGTCACAATGGTGTGCAATTGTTCTTATTCATCCAAAAAATAGATATGATAAAATAGAAATTGGAGCATTTGATCCTAGTCCATTTATCTCTTGCAGCTGTGTATTTATGTCCTGTCAGGTAAATCTCCATATACTGTGTAGACCTAGGAACGATAATGGTACGATGGTCTATTTAAATTATCAAATCAATATTGTTGTTAGTTCCACCAGGTTCAAATAAAAACTATAAGAATTAAGCAACTCAGATTAATCAGTCAGGATTTCGATAGCTGCAATGAATATGGATGGTGATGATATTTATA
This sequence comes from Palaemon carinicauda, assembly GCF_036898095.1. Lineage (NCBI taxonomy): Eukaryota > Metazoa > Arthropoda > Malacostraca > Decapoda > Palaemonidae > Palaemon > Palaemon carinicauda. Next base: position 54,625,270 of record NC_090746.1, read on the forward strand.
GCAGTTCCCTTTATCAATTTCCTTGGAGAGAAATGGGGTCAGCATTATGGTATTCCCCTTAGTTCCATTTGTCTCGCAGAGGACAGACTCCATGAAAGTTTGCAATGTATACTGTAGTACCTCTTCAACTGTTACCAATAACAATGGAGTACCTTCAATGGTATAGTACCTCTTCAATTGTTACCAATAACAATGGAGTACCAGCAATGGTATAGTACCTCTTCAATTGTTACCAATAACAATGGAGTACCAGCAATGGTATAGTACCTCTTCAATTGTTACCAATAACAATGGAGTACCTTCAATGGTATAGTACCTCTTCAACTGTTACCAATAACAATGGAGTACCTTCAATGGTATAGTACCTCTTCAATTGTTACCAATAACAATGGAGTACCAGCAATGGTATAGTACCTCTTCAATTGTTACCAATAACAATGGAGTATCATCAATGGTTGGTAACAGTTTAACCCATAAAAACTACACGATCTACATTTGTACAGACTTTGTACAAAAGAGCATTAATAGACTTTTGATTATAAGCAAGAAATATCCACAATGCAAATTTAGCAAACTTAACCACCTACTAAAAGACAAAAGCCCCTACTTTACCAAGGCTCAAATTGGATTCACTTTTCTTGAAATAAATGGATATTTATTACTTATTCCAATAAGAGAAAAAATGGTCCCTCAATAAGAAGAAATTAACCATTGTCCCTACAGCATCTCTCTGCCTTTATCTATATATTTGCTTATAAAGCGCATAAGCATAGATATATGTATCTCCATTACACCAACAAATTCAACACTTGCATGTGTCAAAAATTTCAAATGTTGCACATAAAAATATAGCAATAATAACCAACAAAAATAAAATTATTTTAATGTGTCTTATTCATGCTCATGAGCTTCAGACATCAGCTTCCAACAGGAAAAGGTAAAATGAAAAATTCTACTAGATTTGAAACACCTGTCGACAAGTTAACAACACATCCCCTTGTCAGTACTGCTGTACCTTGTTTACAAAGTTTTCATCTTTCCACCAGCTGATGTTCTACTTTCAACTGGCCCTCAGATCACATTGCGATTTTGTGCATTTTAATAGGATTACTTTACTTTGTGGGAGAGCTTGATATCGTTGCCTGGTTTATTTGGCTCTGCTTTAAAGAATTTGAGTATATTATTGTTAAATTCTAGTTCAGTGAGGTTTTGCAAAAACCAATTGTATGGCTATCAGCACAACCTTCACTAGATATGTTAAGTGTAAAATGGAGTTTTTATGATAAAACAAAGTTTTATGAATACTTGCCTGGCAGTTCCTTGTCCGGAACCAGGGAGCAATAGATGGGGATCCTCTTGCTCAAGTTGGAGGGGAAAAGGTCTATTAGGGGTCTCCCCCACAGCCTCCAGAGACTCTGACAGACCTGTTGGTTGAGGGTCCATTCTGTGGGAAGGACCTGCCCTTTCCTGCTGAGCATGTCCGCCCTCACATTCCTCTGTCCCTGTACAAACCTCGTCAGCAGATCTACCTTGTTCTCCTTTGCCCAAAGAAGGAGCTCCCTTGCTGTTTTGAACAGGGACAGAGAGTGGGTCACCCCTTGTTTTCTGATGTACGCAAGAGCTGTGGTGTTGTCTGAGTTGACCTCCACAATCTTCCCAGACACCGAGTCTTTGAAGGCCTTTAGCCCCAGAAAAATGGCCATCAGCTCCTTGTTGTTGATGTGCCATTCCAACTGATTTCCTTGCCAAGAGCCTGAGACCTCCTTGCTTCCTAGTGTTGGCCCTCAACCTGACTCTGACATGTCTGAAAACAAAACTAGGTCTGGGTTCTTCCTGTGTAAGGAGATCCCTTCCCCCAACAAGGCTGGATCCAGCCACCACTTCAGAAGATCCTTGACTTCTGCATCTCTCTGTTCCACGTTTTCGAAAGAAAGTGCTGTAGAGGCCTTAGATGGAGTCTCCCCAGAGAGATAAACTGCTCGAGGGAGGAGAGAGATCCCAGCATACTCATCCACTCCTTCGCTGAGCACCTCTTCTTGTCCAGGAAACTTAGGACTTTTTCGAGACACTTAGTCTGTCTTTCCTGTGAGGGAGCAGTAGGTTGAAATTCCTCTCCATAAAGTTCCAGAAGGGAGCGGGAGAGAACTTTGTAATCTCCGGCAGCGTCAGCAGGTTTATCATCGTCATCAGAGACCTCCTCGAGGCCCTGATCCATATCTGCAACATCCTCCGAATGAGAAGAAGGCTCCTTAGAAACAGACAAAGGCAAATCAAAGGATTCATCCTGCAAAAGAGGGCTTGCGTCCTGGCGCCGAGCATAGGTGTCGTCTTGGCGCCAAGCGCTAGAAGAGTTCTTGGAACGAGAGGCAGTATCGTGCCGAGGAAGCAGGCTGGGATCGTCCTGGCGTCGAGAGCGAGACGCAGAGTCGTCATGGCTTCGTAAACGAGAGGCGGTATCGTCCTGGCATCATGAACGAGAGGCGGTATCGTCCTGGCGTCGAGAACGAGAGGCATTATCGTCCTGGCGTCGAGAGGAAGTATCGTCCTACGTAAGCATACCGTTATCGTCCTGGCGCCGAGCAGTAGAGGAAGCAGAACGGTGTCATGTCTTCGACGAAGAGAGTAAGGTTTCCTTAGGAGAAGAACTCCGTTCCCTCTTAGAAGTTGACTTCTCAATACGCAAAGAGTCTTCTTTACGTCTATCAGACTGGGCGTGAGGGCGGCTAAACGCTTGTACTAACGTAAAAAGTTGTTCCTGCATGACAGACAAAGGATTTAGCAACTTCTGATCGGTCTTGCGGTTCCTACACGTCTTTTCCGTGACTGTCAAGAACAGCCTGGGAATCGGCAACAGGACTGTCTGAGGAGACGGCTGACCGAGGGTACGTACCTCTCACCCCCTTTCAGTTGTCGATGTACCTTCTCCCTTGGTCCTGGGAGCTTGGTAGAGGTCTAGGCCTAGGTTAATGACAGGTTCGATCAATCGCCACCTCCACTGCACTTTCACAAGCACTAAAATCACTTTCACTAATCTTACCTTTAAAGGCCGCAAGTTGTTCTTTAATGGCCTTCAACTCGGCAGCCATCCTAGCGTACCGAGGGTCATCCGCAGATACGGATCCTGTAGAAGGGGCAGGAGTTACTAACTCAAGGGAAGGATCAACTTCCAAAGAGGAATTAATTGTAGGCTCAAAGGATAAATCTACACTAAGTTTGTCTTCCTTTCCACTAACAGACTTAGATTTAGACATAGAAGCTCTCCTAATTCTATCGAGCTCTAGTTTACACACATAGCGCTTCATAATCAACCAATTCTTTTCATCCAAAACGTTACATTCTCCGCACCTATTATTAACGGCACATTCAAAACCCCTACAATCAAACACACGGTGTGAGGATCTACCACCATTTTCGGTAATCTCACCTTACATTCCTCATTCACACAGACACGGAATTGAATTTTATCACTCATAATGATAACAGCAAAAAAGCAAAGAAATAACAAAAACACAATTTCCAAATCCCCAAATCAGTGTACTTCACCAAATAGCAGACTGGTACAGCAAAAAAGGGAAAGCGAAGAATAATTCTTAATGACGGACCAACGTGTTAGCGATCCGGCCGGCAGAGATGAACTGAAGAATACAAAAACGGGAATGATTCCTTGTACCACCCTGTAAGGGTTGTTAACCACCTAACTGCCCAACCACCACAAAGCGGTTGCCGCGTTTTGAAAAATTCTGCCGAAAGTAGAGACATTAGCAATATATATATAACTGCCAGGTAAGTTCTATTCATAAAAATAGAGTACTGCATGTTCTACAGGCTGGGTATGAGAAATGTAATGGCTATGTAGAAAATATAGTGTATCTTCTGAAAATTTTTTCCAACAGGTAAAAATTTTAGACAATACCAATAGAAAGGAAATATTTAAATTTTAGTTGTACTGATCATATTAAAGGGCTATGCATATCAATCATCGTTTAAATGTACTTGTGAAGATTTATTTTGCAGATTTAGTGTTGTACTGTCCCTCTCATTATCACCACACTGTCTTGATAGGCATAATTGATTCACAGTACTGTACTGTCTTTCTCTGTAAATTTGCCAATGTTTGCTTAGTAAAAAAAAAAAAAAAAAATCAAAATTAAAAAACGTGTGTAAATTACAACAACGTTGCCTGCAAGGTAGTAGGTTGGTCAGGGCACCAGCCACCCATCGAGATACTACTGCTAGAGATTTATGGGGTACTTTGATTGGCCAGACAGTACTACATTGGATCCTTCTCTCAAGTTATGGTTCATTTTCTCTGGCCTATTCTTCACACATACTCGTCTTTCCTCATACACCTGACAACATTGATATCACCAAACAATTCTTCTTCACCCATGGGGTTAACTACTGCACTGTAATTGCTCAGTGGCCACTTTCCTCTTGGTAAGGGTAGAAGAGACTCTTTAGGTATGGTCTTCTAGGACACTTCAAAATCAAACCATTGTTCTCTAGTCTTGGGTAGTGCCATAGCCTCTGCACCATGGTCTTTTACTGTCTTGGATTAGAGTTCTCTTGCTTGAAGGTACACCCAGGCACACTATTTTATCTTATTTCTCTTCCTCTTGTTTTCTTAGTTCTTATAGTTTATTCATGAAATATTAATTCTGGTACTGTTCCTGTTCGTAAAATATGTTATTCTTCCTGGTTTCCTAGGCTTATGGCATCCAGCTTTTCCTACTAGGATTGTAGCTTAGCTAGTAATAATAATATTGATTTCAAGATTTTGATTTTAAGGAAACTATCATTGGCCTTGAACATACTCTATTACATATCCACAGGTTAAGGAAAGAAAACAGAGGAAAGGAGTATATGGAGGGCTAGACAGCCTATAAGAGGCAATGCGGGTACAGCCTCAAACAACAGCTCAGTAATTAAACACTACACTAATCAATCCTTCCCCTCTTCATTCTCCATCCGTGTTCACTCTCCACTCCCAATCTGCTCTTAGTTCCCCCAAGGTTCAAGCTAATATCCCTGGATATTTCCTTTTGATAAATGTGGTAAGAAAAAAAGGAAACAAAGTGATATGATACACAAGAAGGCACTATGCCAGATCCTGTCAAAATCATTATATAGATGCCTGAAGTAATAGGAAAGATTTCTGGAAAAATAGCCAGATACAGTAATCCCTCTGCTATTGTGGGTGTCATGTTCCACGCTAACCCCTGCAATAGCTGAAAACTGCGAAGCTGACAGAAAATACAGTATACCGTATTTATTAATTTCTATAATTTTTCAAATCTATATATAAATTCAAGCTTTAATAAGTCAAAAAACTGACATAAAATAAAATTTAAAATATACAGTAAAACTTATCTGCCCTCCAGAACCCTCAAACTAAAAGGGGTCCGAAATATAGATTTACATGTACAGTACTCCAGTACTCCAACGAGATTCCCCCAGACACACCCCAGTCGACCTACGTTTCCGCATGGATGGAGGCGCTTTCAACCTCGCCAGACTCCGCGCCAGAACCAAGACCACCTTGTGTGCAGTGCGAGAACTGCAGTATGCTGACGACAATGCCACCCCAGGTCAGACGGCAGAGGACCTGCAGTCGTTAGCTGATGCATACAACTCTGCCTACGAACGTTTTGGGATGAAAGTCAACACAGATAAAACCAAGACCCTCGTCCAACATCCACCAGGACTGATGCTCCCAAACTTCAATACCACAGTGAATGACCAACCGTTAGAACAGGTGGACCAGTTCTCCTACCTAGGGAGCATCCTAACATCAGCTCCCACAAGCAAAAAGGACGTGGAGAACAGGATCAGGGCAGCCCACTCCGCCTTTGGCCGACTCAACTGCCGCGTATTTAACAACCACGCACTGACAATGACCACCAAAATAATGGTGTTCAGGGCAGTAGTCCTCTCCACGCTCCTGTATGCATGTAAAACATGGACGCTATATAGAAACGACATTAAAAACCTAGAACGCTTCCAACAAATGAAACTGAGGCAGATCTTGAAAATCCCCTGGGAGAGCCACACCACCAACATTGAAGTCTTAGAACGTGCCTCGCTGACCAGCGTGGAGGCCACCATCATCCACCACCGCCTCCGCTGGATAGGACACGTGCATAGGATGGATCCATCTAGGCTCCCAAAGAAAATATTCTACGGAGAACTGACCCAGGGCACCAGACCACGAGGAGCCCCGAAAATGCGCTATAAAGATCAACTAAAGCGCACCCTGGCTCTAACTGACATCGATCCTTCCTCATGGGAAGAAACAGCCAGGGACAGGAATACCTGGAGGAGTACAGTACACCATGGCACCGTGGAATTCGAGGAGAGGAGGAGACAAAATGAGGAGGCTAGGAGGAGAAGAAGGAGAGAGCGATTAGAACAGCCCCGCCCACCACCTACCCTCCCTTGTGAACACTGTCCGCGACTCTTCCACCACAGACTAGGACTTAACAGCCACGTCAGACACAAGCACCCACCCCATAGATAGGAGGCTGATGGCTAACGACAGAACCCAATACTCGGACACGAGTGGGCGCCGACGACTCCATTACTGTAAATTTAAAAATGCGGTGTACAGAGGGAGCACTACTGTAGATGAACCACGAAATACCAAGGGATTACACAACATATAAGACCAAGCAAAACTTTTTGCTTTAAAATGGCCACATATTCATGTGATTATTCTTGGCATTTTAGAAGTTAAATATGTTGGATTGGATTAATGAAAATGGGCCCCAAGGCCCAGCCAGTGCCTGAAAACCCCTTCAGCTGTAGTAAAGGGTATAAGTTAGAGACGGTGGTAATCAAGATGGAAGAATGAAAACATTTATGTAGGCGTAGTAGGTTAAAAAGCGAGTGCAGCTAGATGTAAAGGGACGTTGCAAGTACCCTTATGTAATACATAAAGTTCACCATTTGAGGTGCCATGACAGTACTAACTGCCTAAGAAACTGAAAATCAAGTAACCTTAAAAGGATAATATAGTAAGCTAGTTAGAGTGGTAAGAACTACCACCTTTCTCGGGAACGAACTATTCAAAGGCATGATTCCAAGAATAAAAGTACAGTAGTACCTCGGGTTACGAGTAACTTGGAATACGTGCATGCAAATTTGAATTGGGTTACAAGTATTGCATTGATTTACGAGCAACACTTTCCAACCGTATGGGCATTTTTTTGTGGACCATTACGATTGAGACCGGCACAAAATAAGTTACATGGTGCTCATATGACACACATGCAAGTGTTCACGCCATGTTCAGGTGAATTTTATGACATTTTAGGAAACATGACAGGGAAAGCTGCCGTCTCTCGATAGGTTCCCTGACATAACTACAGTAAATGTGTAAAATAAAAAGACAACCAAGTTGCATAAAGCATAATTTAAGCGATTCAATAAGTGATAGTGAATATTATTCAAGAGAGGGAACTCCCAATATTTTCCCAGAACTACTCATGCATATTCTTCTTACATGCAGTAACCCCTTCTCCTCCTGCTTTCTCGTCTCCATCACGCCACCACTGACTCTTCAAAGGTAGAGTGTAAGTTAATTTGTCACTTATTTCTATTTTTCATTGTGAATCTTCCAATTCTATTAATTTTTTATGTTAAAAGTAAAAAATTGGTAATTACCATTACAAGACCTTAAAAAAAAAGTGTATATGTGTATCTATGCAACTGTGAACGGCTTCAAGTGAATTTCAAATTGTTATAAAATACCGGTTATCTTAGGTAGCGAGCTTATTCCCATAACGAATTAAACTTGTAAACTGACAAGATGATAAATGCACTAGTTACGAGGTTTTGAATCTTCACCAGACTACCAAAGAATTCATAATCACCATCTACCTTTTCTGTTTTTAAGAGTACACTTGAAAACAAGAGAGGATCAAAGCTGCTAAGACTACATAACAGTAACTCATCGTATATACTCCTGAAGTGAAAGAAAAAAAAATATGAAGGCTACACACACGGCTTGTCTGGCACTGTAAATTAATTCTTTAAAAGCCAAGTCTTATAATGTGTTTTCCCGCATTTCTAATGTATTACTCAAAACACTGCAGCATGCAGCAAATCATTCTTCATATGAACTGTATCATCTAGTACGTATATACTGTAACTATCTAGACTAAGACTGGTTAGGGCAGGTCACCATACTTGGGTTAGAACAGATAATTTACTGTATTGCATAAAAGGTTAAAACTATTTCTCTTTGGGGTAGTCGGAAAATTTTCCTATTTTTAACATTGGATTTCACAAAATTGCACCTCAGTATGGGAACTAAAAAGACTTTCACTTCACAAACTCAAAACACTAATTGTTAGGATTAGATGATAAAACTTTTGGTACAGTACAAGACTTTTGGCTAAGGCATTTCAGAATTCAAATACCCCATGACATGCATTGTTTAAAAATTTACACTTCCTAAAGAATGTTGCAATAACTTGATCATTAAAAAATTCTGACTTCCAGTTCAATATGAAGTACACTACACAATACAGTTTTTATGTAAAAGAAAATCCCTACTTGCCGAGTTGATCACTAATTGATCCAACACACTTTTTCATCTACATTCTAATTTTAGTAGATACTTATGCATTTAGTTTGATCAACAATGTAAACGTCATTCCTAAAATGAAACTTTCAGATTTACTGTACGTGATTTTAAGAGGGGTAAACAAAAAACTTCAAGAATTCACCTAACAGGAAGTACAGTATACTAACTGGTTACCTATACCCAACCATTAGCTAATCAATAACCAACTGACCATTTCTAATAAGGACATCAAGGAATAGTTTTACTGACCTCCATTTAAAATGCATATTGTTTTTCATAATACATATCAATGCAAACCAAAGTATTGGATTGCAGGTTTTCTACTGTTCCTGGTGATTGAAGCTTATGAGACATGGAAGGGATTACTTAGTTTATTTTCTACTAAAATAACTATAGGTATGCTCTGGTTTGTAATACTTTGACATGACCAAGGAGATCAAATGCAACCAGATGAATTTTCTGTAGCTTAAAATCTCATGCACTATACCTCTCAAATTTGGAGGGACCTCAATGGCAGAAGTTCATGGGCAAATGGCAATTAAGCTGGTCAATACCATCATCCCAACAATTCTGCTTTCATGTACTGTACGTACTAGTTTGAATTTTGATGGCAAGTTGAATTCTGATGTCAAAATACACTTCAATTATTAGACAGGAAAATAATTTACATCCATGGTAAAATAAATACAAATTTTGTTTGTCGATTGAAAAACTAAAGCTTAACTTCTTGAAAAATCTATTTCAACAAAACTCATACAAATATGGCTTGGTACTTTCAAATTCATAGATTATGTAAATCTACTAAGTAACACTATCACCAGCAATACAAGAGTATGAATTCTAAAATTCACAAAAATAAATATGAAAAAAAGAAAATACCGTGCATCAGTAATACTATCTTGCAATATGGAACCCTTGGGCAGGGGTAAATGGCATCTGCAAAGATGCAATAGTTGAATAGACAGTTCTTAATAACAATGCATACAATACAGTATATACATCTTATGCTTTGATAATAAACCCACTCAAAATGCTAAAAGGTTCCCACTCATGACAGACAAGTGCGAGCTAATTTACTATTTTGGTAAATATTAGTATAAACTTATGGGGCTTTATGAAACTAATTAACCCTTTTACCCCCGGGGTATTTGGAAATTTCCCACCCTTAACCCCCAGGGGGTTATTTTTTTCCAAGCACATTTTGCAGTATATTTTATTTAAATTGCTCTAACAGCCTTAATTTTTGTCATAGAGAGGTCAGGTTGGTCTCATTCTCTTGGAAAATGCCTGAATTTTCTCAAAAAATTATCAAAAAATATGAAAAACTAATTTTAATAGCATTTTTTTGCAAGGACGTACCGGTACGTCCATGGGGGTAAAGGGATGGCTTTTGTGAAACGTACCAGTATGTCCTTTGGGGGTAAAAGGGTTAACATACAACAACCGGCTCCCTTTTGGTAAGAATGTTCACTAGCCTCTCAATGCTACATTCACATTATTCAACATCAATATTGTCACTAAAGATGCAAAATACATGTACCTTAACATATATAATATAAAATGAACAGGAAGGTCCTGTAGTGAGTAGGATTTCCCTACTATATAGTACCAGAAAAGCAGCCTTTAATGAAAGTAAAGCATACACAAAAAATTCTTACGTTTCAAAAAGGTTATTAGACTAAATATAAGCTCGCCAAATACACTCACAATAGTACAGTATGCTGTGACAAATTAAAAAGAAAATTGTAACGAATGTGTCTACGCTAGCACATATTAAAGCCCTGTCCACAAGTCAGAAATCATGTCCTTTTTCATCAGGCGGACAAAGCGGCCATCACTACTTAAACCCGACTTACTTAAAACTGATCTGAGTTACATGATGGATCATTCTTAAGGTATTTTTCAATAGGAACTAATAAGGCTAACCAGTACTGTATACAAATTTCTAGGCCCTTCCTAAAACATGACACTAAAAAGTATAATCAAAACCATGATCTTGATTTAAAGGCCTATACACAAGAAAACCTACACAAATTGCATCTGATAATTAAAGAAGTTTATCCCTATGCAAAATCATCTTGGTATATACAAGATAATTGAGACCAAAAATAAACTGGTATAGAGAAATCTAAAATTAGTAAATCAGCCTTGACATAGACAAATATTGCAAAAAAGTCTGGCAGGGATTTTTCTAAAAATACATTCTTTCAAACCAACACCCTCTTGTCAAATTACAAAAATTATCTAAATTCCTTTATCCTAAAGGCTATGATAGCCCACATTAGCCTTATTTTAGTATTAATTTGAACATTTATTTGATCATTAGTCAGGCATAAATTCAAAACTAGTCTAAGCTATAAGCTAGCCAAAAAGTAAGTAAATTTGTTCCACCTTGTCCACATTATCTAAACCCAGGCTGATTATTAACTAAAGAATTTTACCCATCATCAAACAAAAACAGCAGACAACAGGAAGTCAACATAACATGGCCTACACCCAAACTACCCCAAGCCTACTCTATGGACTACAATGCCACACGCCTGCACAAAATGTTTCCCATTTAGGCAAAGGTTACCATACAATGAAAAAAAAAAAAAAAAAAAGGCACGAGACAACGGCAAAAATAGCCCAATTTCCTCTACGGGACCATAATTCGGGAACTGAGTAACCCACCGATAGCAAGTGTCAAGTGTATCCTAAATCGGGCTATGCTAACTGCGTTCAGACTGGAACTTGGCTGCAGACCAGGAATGTTGGAGGCTAAAATGTTCTCTGCCGAAGGAAAAATTGCAGGGCGTTCGTTAGGGCATGTGCATCTTTCGAAATTGACCACGTACAGTGACAGCCTTCAAGCTAATATGGAGTCTTTGGCCGAGGGAAAATACACCCTACCACCGGATACCTTGTACCATGACGTTAATAAATGGGCCAAATGAAGACATTTCTTATGAGAACACGACACCACCCGGTCCAATATGAATCCTCAGTCTTACGATGAAATGCAGGCTATAAATATAGTAGAAAAACGGAGAGTATGGGCGGTAGGAAGAACCGACGGACGGTACACACATATCGAAGTACACGGCAAACTTGATTCTGCCAATGGGTTGGGGACCTGAATCTTGCTCCGACACAGAATATTGTAGTTCATAACCAGACAAAATGTACTCCTTTACATCTTAAACTAAACAGAAAGAACGTTGAAACTATAAACAAGAGAACAGTATGCAAACAATGTATTCACCTTGGCCGGCGCCGACTTCTTTCCGAAGAAAACACTCAAATCCAAAGCCTTATCCCCGCCTTCTCATGAGACACCTGATTTTGCTTGCGTTTAAATATCGATTTTTCTCTGATTTCCTGCCACTTCACACTAAATACAGAAGATAACAGCCCTTTACTCTTCGTTCTGCTGTCATATGGGCCAAAATTATCTGGTTATCTTGCCGAAATTGGTGAGAATTTCCAGAGTAGAAGAGTAACACATATCACAGCTCAAGATGGCCGACTCATTTCGATTCGTGAACGGTGACCTCAGTGCGCGCGCGCTGATTGGTCCACACCTTACATCTCACACTCTTGTAAAACCTTTTGCTCCTCTAATACCCTTTTAAAAACCCCGATCCATATTTGAAAATATTTTAGTGAGTGAAAAAATTCTAATTCTATTTTCCGCAATCATATGCATGACAAATTTAAGTTATTAGACTGTCAGTCTAAGGCAAATATTACTGGAACATGGCCAGTCTGGGTCTCAGGTAGACATTCAGACGGTGCCGAAAGACTGCCGCTGGTTATAATGAGAATTGCGACCTTAGCTAATGCCTATACGTCGAAATTTGCAGCGCTGGCAGATTTGGAATGCTACATTTTGTTTGCAATGCACCAAAGTGAACGGGCAAGATCTGTTTCACATACCAGGAATGGGCGATGGTACACCTGTCATATGACGTCACTGCCAGGCGGTGCCTCACCTGATGCACCGTTATTCCCATGCAATTATTGCCTTATGCAACCCTTGACCTGATATAGCCATACAAATCCTCCGTATCAACCAATAATGAAAAATACAAATACTTCCAGTCATTGTATCCAGCAGACGATACTGTATTACGACCAAGTACGATGTCCTTACATGGGTAGACGACACAACCCGTCTTTTTTTTTTCTTTTACATTCGGTAGACCTTTAAAGGAGGTACTTGACTTCCTTAGCTTTTGCAACCTATGGGCATTTTTACGGGGTTTCATGTGGTGCTATAGGTAAAATCTCATATTCGAAATGTAATCGAAGCTATAAATTGATGCCTTGCAAACTCATTATAGACCCATCCACTTTGACTGCAAAGAAGGGAAATGGTGCGAAAAGATTTTTGCTTCCGAGACCTGGCTAGGTAAAATTCACATACATGAAGACAATATCAAGTCCAGTATTAGCTGAGATGAAGTGAATCAACTCTGCAGTTCTTCTTAAGGTTGAATGGACCCACTCACGTAAGTGATGGAAGTGAGATACCAACTTCGTAGTATCTTGGAATTTTAAAAACAAGATTGTTTACGTCCCATGTCCGTTTAGCTGATTATCAAGAGAATGCTTAAATGATGCATATAGTTAATTCTACCCACCTAAAACTTAAATACTGTACTAATATAAATATATAAAGAACACTGGCATCTGCGTTACCTACCTGTTTCATTCACCTCTGGCGGGAACGTTAGAGTGGTCATTTTATTTCAGGTGCTTAAATTTTAATCACCCAATCCAACGTGTCTTTAAAACAGAGGCAAAATTCCCCCTTTCGACGCAAGTCGTCTGACATAATTTCCAAGGTTTAAGTCACACAGATAAATGATAATCATCGGAATTA
>NC_090746.1:54641223-54648723 GCF_036898095.1 Palaemon carinicauda
TTGGTAGTGATCACCAGCTCCCCATCGCCACACTGAAATTAAAATTGAAAGCACCCAACAGAAAGGTAAATAGGATACCTAGGTTTGATATAACTAAGATTTTAGAAGAAGAGCACAGAGAAACATTTGCAATTGAATGTAGGAATCGATTTGAAGTCTCAGGGACTTTAAGAGACGAAGAGCAGATGATTAATGAAGAATGGTGTGATATTAAGAACATATGGGAGTCAGTTGGTAGTGAAATCTTGGGACATGCACTTGCAAGGAGAAAGCCATAGATACCAAATGATACTTGGGATACTATAAAAAGGAGACAAAGACAGAAATTGATTGTTGAAAGTTTTCGAGTAAGTAATGAAAATCACAAGGTAGAGCATGCTAAGTATTCCAGTATTGATAGTGAGGTCAAAAGAAGAGACAAGAATGACTGGAGAGAATATTTACACAGTAAAGCAGAGGAGGCTGGCTGGCAAAGCTATGAATTCAGGGAGTGAATATGGTGTAAGAATTGATCATAGAATTATTAATGAAATCTCGACTGGGGCAAGGAAGAAGAAGCATATACCCATCAAAAAGAGAGATGGCTCTGTTATAACAAGAGAAGACGAAAAAAGACAACGTTGGATGGAACACTTTAGTGAAGTTATGAATAGGAGATACGAAAGGAATAATTTGATTGATATACCTGATGCTGATGAAGACTTTGATGTGCCTATGAATGAATTCAGTGTGTTTGAGATCGAAGCTATCATTGAAAAACTCTAGAGATGGAAAGTCCCTGGATACGCTGAAAAAACTGCCGAGATTATATTGGCCGAAACTAAAGTGACTCCTAGAATACTTACAAGATTATTCTATAGAATGTGGCATGAAGAGGCAAAACCTGATAGATAAGAGTTGGGAGTGTTGGTGAAAATGAAAAAAAAAAAAAAACTGACTGAATGCAATAATTACAGAGGTATAACAGTTACATCAGTTTTTATGAAAATATATAATATAATTTAGTATGCTTATTCTAAAGAGACTAGAGAGAAAGACTGATGAAAAGCTGAGAGATGAACACACAGGATTTCAAAAAGGTAGAAGTCCCACTGACCAAATTTTCATTTTGGGACATGTAGAGCAATGCGTAGAATATAGAAATCCACTTTTTATGGCATTTTTTGAACTATAAAAAAGCTTTTAATAGTGTATACCGGCCAATATTGTGGAGAGTCCTGTGTTATTATGGAATTCCTCTTAAATATGTGATTTTGATTAAGTCTGTCCATGAGCATAGCAAGTGCAAAGTTAATGTTAATGGAGTCTTATCAAATGAATTTCCAATGAACAGCGGAGTACTCCAAGGGAATATGTTGTCACCTATGTTGTTTATCCTCCTCATGAATTTTGTAATGCATAGAGCAGTTGGAGATGATGGAGAAGGATTGGACTGGATTGGCAATTGAAAATTAACAGACCTAGAGTATGCTGATAATGCTGTCCTTGTTAGAAGAACAGCACATGATTAGCAATGTTTCCTTACCAGAATGCATGACATATCACACAAGGTTGGGCTCAAGATAAACATAAGAAAGACAGAGATGATAAGAACGGAGTATGCAATGAAATATGAAATATAATTGGAAGGAGAAAGGATTAATAAGGTAGCATCATTTAAATTTTTAGGAACTGTGATCTCCAATACAGGGTCTTTAGAATTAGAGTTTGGTGAAAGACTAAAAAAAAAAAACAAATCAGACAATAGCTAGGTTAAGTAAAATTTGGAAATCAAATCGTCAGAAATTACATATAAAACTCAGACTGCATATCAGTTTTGTGAGATCGGCATTATCTATGGACATGACAATGACAATCTCCAATACATTTAGTAAATTTGAGAACAAAGCCCTCAGAAGGATATTTGGAGTTAAATGGCAGGACAGGATTAGAAATTAAACTATAAGAGAGATTACTCGAATGCCATATGTGGATGAGACCATGATGAGGGGTAGATGGAGATTGTTTGGTCATGCTCTTCGCACTCCCCAAGAGTGATTAGTTCATCAATCATTGAACTGGGCTCCACTAAGCACTAGGAGAGATGGAAGAAACAGACGTACATGGATCTGGACTATGAAGTGCGAAGTAGATGATGATGTATGGAGAAGTTTTGAAGTGAAAGCTCAAGATAGTAGGTAGTAGGTTTGCCATGGCACCTGCTGTCCGTTGAGATACTACCGCTAGAGTGTTATGGGGTCCTTTGACTTGCGAGACAGTACTACATTAGATCCTTCTCTCTGGTTACGGTTCTTTCCCTTTGCCTACACAGACACCGAATAGTCTGGCCTATTCTTTACAGATTATTCTCTGTCCTCATACACCTGGCAACACTGAGATTGCCAAACAATTCTTCTTCACCCAAGGGGTTAACTACTGCACTGTAATTGTTCAGTGACTACTTTCCTCTCGGTAAGGGTAGAAGAGACTCTTTAGCTATGGTAAACAGCTCTTTCAGGAGAAGGACACTCCAAAATCAAACCATTGTTCTCTAGTCTTAGGTAGTGCCATAGCCTCTGTACCATGGTCTTCCACTGTCTTGGGTTAGAGTTCTCTTGCTTGAGGGTACACTCTGGCACACTATTCTATCTACTTTCTCTTCTTCTTGTTTTTTTAATGTTTTTATAGTTTATATAAGAAATATTTATCTTAATGTTACTATTCTTTGAAATATATAATTTTTCCTTGTTTCCTTTCCTCACTGGGCTATTTTCCCTGTTGGGGCCCCTGGGCTTATAGCATCCTGCTTTTCCAACTAGGGTTATGGCTTAGCATTTAATAATAATAATAATAATAATAATAATAATGATAATAATAATAATAATAATAATAATGACTGTCGAAATCTAACCAAGGCCTTTCGCGTCAATAGGCGTAGGAGGAGATGATGATGATGATGATAAGTTATTATGTTGTTCGATTATCTTAGGAGGCGCTTCTTTCAATTATATATATATATATATATATATATATATATATATATATATATATATATATATATATATATATATATATATATATCGTGGTCCTCTTTGTTCATGCCCCAACAAAATAACAATACGTCCATCTCGTATCAAACCCATTCAAGGACATTTCAAGTGTAAATGAACTAAATATAAGTATTCATTCTTAGTTACGTAACTAACTCACTCGTGTCGACTCGGTAGTGAGTGAAGATTTTTAAATCGTGAGTCATTCGGCCTAGTTATTTTTCACAAATCCTGATTTCTCGCTGGTGAAGAAACGAACTTGTTAAGCATCGCTTTAATTCACAGTCATATGTAGGCCGTTTTTGCTGTTTTTTCGTTAATTAAACAAAAAAGAATATGGAAGGTTTGTTTTATGTAAATTTGTCCCACTTTTTTTCTGGAACTCAAACTTCCACCATTCAATTCTTATCTTATTACCGAAGCTCCTTCGCGAGTCAGCTATAATTAGAATAATTAGGACAATCGTGTACTATCAATTACCAATTTTTTCTTGGTATAGTCTCTCGTTCCATTTCGAGATCCATTCCCATTATATTTTCTCTAGTTGACGTAGAATTCTGATACGTTGATTAGTCTAACTTAAAAAATCAGAAGTAAATGTAACATAAAGATAAATACTTACTAAATCTTGGTTATTTGAAATATGATTTAACCTATTCACAAAGCTTATAGTCTAGTCAAGGTGATACCTGCAACCATTCTGTAAGTAGACTGGGGTTAATTGTCAGTGTTTATTTGCTTGGCTGTCTGTGTGACTGTTGATCGATATCCTATGTAAGATAAAAAAAAAGGTAGGGGAGGATTGCAATAACATTTGGTGGAGGGTTAAGGAAAAATTATTTACGTTTCAGATTGATTTAGAATCAGATAGTTTTTCGGAGTTGAAGTATGTACTATCTGACTCTTTCTAGCACTTTGTTATTTATCTATCAAACATTGTTATTTGTCTGAAATAGTTTTATTTCTTGTTATTCCCCTTTCGTAGTTTATCTTTGACATACCCATTACTTTCAGTACTAGGCCTATCTCCCTACAGGGGTCTAGCAGCTTGTACCATTAAGTTTGCAGGTTGTATTGTAGTAGTAGTAGTAGTAGTAGTAGTAGTAGTAGTAGTAGTAGTAATAATAATAATAATAATAATAATAATAATAATAATAATAATAATAATACAATTAACTAAGTATTTGTATTCATTTCTTAACCAGAGATACGTTCAGTAAATGTACACAACAGAGGCATGTGAATAGCGTTAAAATGGAGTAAACTTCAGAGGTATCACGCTTGATTTAATTTGAATCCAATTTGCTCGAGAGAAAGGTCTTCCTCTGATCCCTTACTGATGACGTTTCACTAATTTCATCTCAGGAAAAGGTGTAAGTTTTGAATGAGATTTGGTGATAGAGATTAAAAGAGCTGTCAGATGAGCTTCTATAGAACTAACAATTAGCCGTTTAGGTCCTTAAGTCACTAAAGACTTGCCATTTTAGCGTGACCAGTCTACAGCAGCGTCGTACACACAAATACTATATTGCGGAGGAAATAAAAACAAGCAGCAAACAACGAGTAATCATTCATTTAAAATCAACAAATCATCCTTGCCGTAGATTTAACAAATTTCCCTTAGAAATTTCGTTATTTCTAATCTTAAATTAGAGTTCTCTTGCTTGAAGGTACACTCGGGCACACTGTTTTATCTTCTTTATCTTCCTCTTGTGGAATTTCCTCCAACCTGAGGATGGGAGAAGTTACCTTTCGAAACGTGTAGCTGCATACAGTTTTTATTTACCTAATTTGTAAACTTAGTATTAAAAACTCGATTCGTGACTTATCCTGATTTTGTCTACCCACAATGAAGAATAACTTTTGCACAATTACTGGCAGAAAGCAGTAACAGAGTTCATCAGAGCAATCGAGAAGATAGAATACAAATCCAACTACTGCAATACAATTATTCAGCGGCTACTTTCCTCTTGGTAAGTGTAGAAGAGACTCTTAGGCTATGGTAAGCAGCTCTTCTAGGAGAGGAACACTCCAAAATTAAACCATTATTCTCTGGTCTTGGGTAGTGCCATAGCCTCTGTACCATAAGCCTTCCACTGTCTTGAGTTACAGTTCCCTTGCTTGAGGGTACACTCGAGCACACTATTCAATCTTGTATCCCTTCCTATTATTTTTTAAAGTTTTTATAGTTTATATATGAGAGATTTATTTCAATGTTGTTACTGTTCTTAATACATTTTATTTTAGTTGTTCATTATTTCTCTTGTATTTTATTTATTTTCTTTAATCACTGGGCTATTTTCTCCATTGAAGCTCTTAGGCTTATAGGATCCTACTTTTGGGTTGCAGCTTAACAAGTGATAATATATATATATATATATATATATATATATATATATATATATATATATATTTATATATGTATATGTATATATATATATATATATATATATATATATATATATATATATATATATATAAATCAGACTGTATATCAGTCTTGTGAGATTGAATATATATATATATATATATATATATATATATATATATATATATATATATATATATATATGTATATATAAATCAAGTTTAATCCTCTGCAACTGAATCGAAGTACAGTATCTTTGTATCATCATTATCATTCTTCTTCTTCTTCTTCTTCTTCTTCTTCTTCTTCTTCTTCTTCTTATTATTATTATTATTATTATTATTATTATTATTATTATCATTATTATTATTATAATTGTTATTATTATTATTATTATTATTATTATTATTTGCTGAGCTACATCCCTAGTTGGAAAAATAGGACGCTATAAGCCAAAGGGCTCCAACATGGAAAATAGCCTAGTGAAGAAAGGAAATAAATATGCTACAAGATAAGCAATTAACAATTAAGAAAATAAATATTTCAAGAACAGTAACAGCATTAGAATAAATCTTTCATATATAAACTATAAAATCTAAAAATCAATCTATTCTAAAGAAGTGTTTCAATTCTTTCATTCTACCTTGTATTGAGTATTGTTTTCCTGTCTGGTCTTCATCTGCTGATTCTCATCTTAATTTGTTGGATAGAAACTTACGGTCTATTAAATTTCTTATTCCTGATCTAGATATTAATCTTTGGCACCGTCCTTCAATTAGTTCATTATGCATGTTGCATAAGATTCTTTCATAACTTTGACCATCCTTTACATTCAGATCTCCCTGGACAGTTTCATCCTGTTCGTAATACTAGGCAGGCAGTTAATTCTAATAGCCAGGCCCTCTCCATCACGAGGCTCAATACTACACAGTAATCTAGAAGTTTTATTCCTGCTGTGACCAAGTTGTGGAATGACCTTCTTAATCGGGTAGTTGAATCAGTAGAACTTCAAAAGTTCAAAGTTGCATCAAATGTTTTTATGTTGAACAGGCTGACACAAGTCTTTGTATATATAGTTTATATATGACATATCTGTTTTAACGTTGTTACTGTTTTTAAAATGATTCATAGTTAATTTGTTCTAATCATTTATTTATTTCCTTATTTCCTTTCCTCACTGGGCTATTTTTACCAATTGGAGCACTTGGGCTTATAACATCTTGCTTTTCGAGCTAGGGTTGTAGCTTGGCTAGTAATAATAATAATAATAATAATAATAATCAAGAGGAAGAGACATAAGATGGAATAGTGTTGTAGGATATCTACAATATGTAATGTGCCCAAGTGTACCCCCAAGCAAGAGAACTCTACCCCAAGACAGTGGAAGGCCTTGGCACAGAGGCTACCCATGACTAGGGAACAAGGGTTTAATTTTGGAGTGTCCTCCTAGGAGAGCTGCTTACCATACCAAAGGAGTCTCTTCTACCCTTATAAAGGGTAAAGTATCCACTGAACAATTGCAGTGCAGTTGTTAACCACTTGATTGAAGAATTGTTTGGTAATCTCAGTGTTGTCAGGTGTATGAGGACAGTAGAATATGTAATAAAATAGGCCACACTATTCAGCAAAGGGAAATGAGTCGTAATCAGAGAGAAGAATCCAATGTAGTACAGTCTGGCCCAAGGTCTGTAGACCTTGGTCTGGCCAGTAGCGGTAGTATCTCAACGGGTGGCTGTTGCACTGGCCAATCAATCTACTAATATATATATATATATATATATATATATATATATATATATATATATATGTGTGTGTGTGTGTGTGTGTGTGTGTGTGTGTGTATCATTATCATTATTACTAGCCAAGCTACAACCCTAGTTGGAAAAGAAATATTCTATAAGCCCCAGGGGCTCCAATAGGGAAAAATAGTCCAGTGAGGAAAAGAAATGAGGAATAAAAAATGATGACAGAAAATTAACAATAAATCATTCTAAAAACAGTAACAACGTCAAAATAGATATGTCATATATAAACTATTAACAACGTCAAAAACAGATGTCATATATAAACTATTAACAACGTCAAAAACAGATATGTCATATA